>NC_043019.1:21723853-21758853 GCF_006345805.1 Octopus sinensis | reverse complement strand
AACAAAAAAAATTCCACCTCTTTGCTTATATTTCATGTTCTGACATCTGTTTTTCCTGTTTATATCATCAAACACACATATAAAGATGATGATGATGATCATTATCATTTTACATCTGTCTTCTATGCTGGCTTTGTGTTTAACATGTTTGCATGACTTGGACAGGATTTGAATTTAGAGATAGGATTTTGCAGCTGGATGCTCTTCCTGCCACCAAACCTCACTTACTTTACAAGTAAGGGATCTTCCAATCCACAGTATATGTTTTTGAAAGCACAGAGCAGCCATTCATAATGTCAACAGGAAATACAAGCATCACCACCGTTTCACTAAAATGACAAATGAAATATCAGCACACACATGCACGCACACGCACACACACACACACACACACACACACACACACACACACACACACACAATGAGCTCCCTGCAGTTTCCTCCCAAATCAACTTACAAAGCATCGGTTAGTCTTGGGCTATAGTATAAGACACTTGCTCAAGGTGCCACACAGTGGGACTGAACTTGAAACTCTTGTGGTTATATGTATGTGTGTGAATATCATTTTCATATTCTTATTAGAATTACCTCAGCAAAAGGGAGTGTCTCTGTTTACATTACTTAGTAAGCCAAAGTTCCTTAGTTTTGTTTTCACTTTGTGAGAATTAGTGGAATGAAAATACCTTATTTAGACAATCAGATGTTCATTTGGGTAAAGAAAAGTCTACCTTTGCAAGTTTTGTTTGTTCTGTTCTCTTTATATATATACAATATATGGAAGACCAATACTAGATAAAATGAGCTTATTGTGGTCATAAAGATAACTGACCATACCGTACCATATATGTATGTATGTATGTATGTATGTAGGTATGTATGTATGTCTGTCTGTCTGTCCCCTACCACAGCTTGACAGTTGGTGTTGGTGTGTTTACGTCCTTGCAACTTAGTAGTCTGATAAATAAAAGAGACCAATAGAATAAGTATTAAGTACTGGACTTTGACTAAAATTTCTTCTATGTGGTGCCCCTACATGGCCACAGTCCAATAACTGAAACAAATGAAGGATAAAGATGTGTGTGTGTGCATGTGTGTGTGTGTGTGCGTGCGTGTGTGTGTGTGTGTAATATACACGTACACACATATACACGTACACACATATACATGGTTATAAATATACATTGTATAAAAGAAAGCAGTCAAGATCATTGCAGTTGGTACAGGTCCATGCTCTCCATTTCGCTTCTTCATGTGTGTGAGTTCACTTCTAAAAGGGTCAATTTTTCTTTTGGCATTCCAGCATTCAAAAACAAAACAAAAGCAAAAATAGCTCCAATCCTTCATATAACAGCATTTTTCAGTCAACTACTTCCCTTCTCTGTCTTTTCTCACTGTAATCTACTTTGTTTGTAAGGGAGCAATAAACACGGAACTCTGCGGCCGTCGAGGCTATTTTTACCATCATCCAGATTAGCAAGTCATATTTTTCTGATTCCAAATCATTTGGAACAAGTCAATTATGCCTTTTAACTTTTCTGAGGTTGATAAAAGAAATATCGATGTAACGTAATATAATATAAAACAGAGGTCAATTCATTTACGTACACCCTACTCGTTCTCACTTTCACTTTCCCGCCATCCCTTAATGGTGGGGAGTGGCGCTGGTGGTTTTTATGGTGGTGGGGGTAATGGGGCTTTGTTCCTTGTCAGAAACATCAATATTGACATGATTCAGTTGATTGAATCTAAGCTCTCCCTCTTTCTCTTTCCAGTCTTTCTCTTATGGTATGTATGTTGTATGCATGTATATATATGTGTGTACGTGTGTCTTTTGCATCTTTCTTTCCCTTTACTGCTCTGTCTCTCTTTATATAAATTTTTATGTGTGTATATATATATATATATATATATATATACACATGCACAAATGCAGACAGTTTCTTGACTCATACAAGAATGTGTGTGTGTATATATAAATATATATGTATATGGTGTGTATGTGTATACATACACATGAACACAGACTATTACTCACATCCTTATGTATAATTATTTTCCAATTTTTATTGTTTCAGTTAAACACAGATTGGACTCAAATTGAGGTCATAGATTTGGTTAACGATGGCACTGGATTGGGGTTCGGAATCTTTGGGGGCAAGAGCACTGGTGTTGTGGTTAAAACCATTTTACCAGGTGGTGTCGCAGACAACGTAAGTACTTACTATTCTCTAATTGCTTTTTTTGGTCACTGTAAAAAAAAAAAAACTCTCTCCACCCGTCTCCACTTCACCTTCATTTGTTTCAGCCAGAATTCTTTTGATCATTGATACTTGGAATTTAATCTATTGAACTATAACCTATAGATATAATGTTATTGATTTGGTTCAGCAAGGCTGAAATATTACATTAATCAATTTGAGTGATGTTTGTTTTATTTTTTATGTGCTTTTTTTTTTATCTTGCTGACTCTGGAAGGTGCACATCACCTTTACAGGCACTTTTAGACAGGTGTGAGATTGATGTTGTTAAATGTTGTGTTTGAAACTATTGCAAATTGACACCTGATAGAAAAGACACAAGCTGAGGAAAATTCCAGGTGAAGCAAGAAAGCAGTGTTATCGAGGGTAAAAGGACTGGGTGTAATAGTTAGTGCAGGGCTTGGGTGGTTGGACATGACATGGGTGATGAGAGGAAGGGGGACAAGTTAGTCAAGATTGCGTGAGTGATGGCATTATGCTATCAAACACTTCTGAGGAACAGTGGCCTTTACATTAGCGGTAAAGGCAGCAAGCTGGCAGAATTGTTAGCATGCCAGGCAAAATGCTTAGTGGTATATACGAGGTCGACTTTGCCTTTCATCCTTTCGGGGTCGATAAATTAAGTACCAGTTACACACTGGGGTCGATGTAATCGACTTAATACCTATGTCTGTCTTTGTTTGTCCCCTCTGTGTTTGGTCCCTTGTGGGTAATAAAGAAATAGGTATTTTGTCTGTTTTCATGTTCTGAGTTTAGATTCTGCCAAGATCAGCTTTGCCTGTCATCCTTTTGGGGGTCAATAAAATAAATATCAGTTGAATACTGAGGTCAATGTAATCGACTTACCCAATTCCCCCGAAATTTCTGGCCTTATGCCAGAGTATGAAACATTATAGTAGCAGCAGAAAAGCAAGAAATAGAAAGGAGAGAACATACCTGCAGGCCAGAGGACACTTGGACACTTGTGAGTGATTTTATGCTGATCATTTGAAAGGCCATACATTAAGCAATCTGGGTGACTATAATGACTAAACAAGCCTGTCCACCTAGCCAGCAGGATGGCATCATTTGAAAGCTACAACAATGTAAACAAATGCATTGTGACCAGTGGTGTATAACATCTGATTGTCTGGTTAATGCAGTTGTAATAACTATAGGAAGCTATGTGTTGCCCTCTTGGCCATTGTTGGAAACAACAGATGCATGACATTAGTTATACTTCTTGGGAACGTTTGAATGTCATTAATAATAATAATAATAATAATAATGATGATAATAATAATAATAATAATAATAATAATAATAATAATAATAATCCTTTCTACTATAGAAACACAAGGCCTGAAATATGTGGGGAGGGGGTAAGTTGATCACATTGACCCCAGTACTTGACTGGTACATAATTTATAAACCATGAAAGGATGAAAAACAAAGTTGACCCTGGCAAAATTTGAACTCAGAAATCATCATCATAATAATAATAATAATAATAATAATAATAATAATAATAATAACCCTTTCTACTATAGGCACAAGGCCTGAAATTTGGGGGAGTGAGATAGTTGATTTCACTGATCCCAGTGCGTAACTGGTACTTATTTCATTGACCCTGATAGGATGAAAGGCAAAATCAACTTTGGCAGAATTTGAGCTCAGAACATAGCGATGAGTGAAATACCACTAAGCATTTCATCCAACATGCTAACAATTCTGCCAGCTCACCGCCTTTAATATTATAATAATAATAATAATAATAATAATAAAAATCAAAAAAAAATCAGTCCTTGTAATACCCTGATTTAATCTCACCATAATTTGTTTACAAATCTAATAATACACACTCGGAAATAAAGATTAATCCAGATTTAATTTGTATTATGTAACAGAAATAGCCTAAAGTTGGTATGTTGTGTTGTTCTTGTGCCAGATGAATAGGTTCAGCGCACTAGCAGAACATTCTGTGGCAGCAAGTACTGTATGTCTCTGAATTCTTTACCATTTAAGGCATTGGAGTGGCTCGAACTACATGGTTCCGGGTTCAGTCCCACTGCGTGACACCTTGGGCAAGTATCTTCTACTATAGCCTCAGGCCAACCAAAGCCTTGTGAGTAGATTTGGTAGACGGAAACTGAAAGAAGCCTGTTGTATATATGTATATGTATGTATATGGTATGTATATGTGTATGTGTGTGTATATGCTTGTGTGTCTGTGTTTGTCCCCCAACATCGCTTGACAACCGATGCTGGTGTGTTTACGTCCCCGTAACTTAACAGTTTGGCAAAAGAGACCGATAGAATAAGTACTGGGCTTACAAAGAATAAGTCCTGGGGTCGATTTGCTCAACTAAAGATGGTGCTCCAGCATGGTCACAGTCAAATGACTGAAACAAGTAAAAGAGTATTTAAAACGAAAAATGTAGTCGTTGATACATTAAAAATGAGGAGGAATAGTCATGGCTGGAACACTCTTAATCATAGACTTGTTCAATCAGAACAAACTTGGGACTAAGCAACAGCAACATGTTCTGAATTCACCATTATCAAGGAAACTAAGGCTTAGAGTTGATTTGGCTTGGGTGGGGGTGGCTGGGTATGGTTCAGCATTTCTGGTTTTTGTTCATCATCGTCATCATCATCGTTGTTGTATTTTTTCCTTCAGAGTTAAGAAGGACGAACAGAAAAGAGAGGGCAGAGAGAGGGGGAGAAAGATTTTTCTTTTGAAAAGAAAAATGTCTAAACTAGATTAACTTGTACTTCTCTGTAACCTTAACAGTGGAGATTATTTCTCAAAATGATGCAGTACTGGCAGGGAGGGGAAAGCACCACCACCCCAAAACTCACACACATGCATGCATGCACGCACACATACACACACACACATGCATGCACACACACATACAAAAAAAAAGATGCAGTTTGATTTAATGCATATTCTTTCAGCAGTAAAATAATATTATAATATGGTTTGCTTTATTATTTTGTTACTTTTCAGAAAAATAGTTTTCAGTTTAAAAGTGGGTGTTGGGTGGGGGTGGGGGGAATGAGGGGGGTGAAAGCAAACTAAGTGCTCCTCCCCCATCTCTCCTCCTCTCTATCACTAATCCGCTCGTACATGTATACATTCATGTACGAATGTGTACATACATACATTTATTTTAGATGATATATATATATTCTAGGGTACTATATAAGCACCTGCTTTACTAAAAATAGAAGTCAAAATATTCCTAAGCCACAGAAGAATCACTAAATTTATACAGCTACTTTTGGTGCTAAATTTGAAATCATTATATCAGATTAACTGACATTCCTTCTGCAACCCCTTTGCAGAGGTATCACACTATGCTTAAAATATCGGGCGGTGTGGGTTATGGTCTTATCACCCACATTGTAAATCAGGTAGTTCATGAAGGAGTCATACCCAATGACTGGTGTAGCAGCACCATAGTCAACTGCTACAAGGGTAAAGGTGATGCTTTAAATAGAAATAACTATAGGGGTATCAAATTATTGGATCAGGTGATGAAAGTTACTGAGAGGGTCATAACCCAACTAATTAAGGAGAGAGTTAGCCTAGATGAGATGCTGTTTGGTTTTGTGCCAGGCAGAAGCACCACTGATGCTATATTTCTGGTAAGGCAACTGCAGGAGAACTATCTAGCCAAAGATAAACCTCTGTACTTGGCTTTTGTTGACTTGGAGAGAGCCTTTGACAAGGTCACCCGATCCCTTATCTGGTGGTCAATGCGGAAACTGGGAATAGGCGAGTGGTTGGTAAGAGCTGTACAAGCCCTGTACAGGGATGTTCTCTGTAAGGTGAGGGTTAGCAACGAGTACAGTGAAAAATTCTGAGTAGAAGTAGGGATTCACCAAGGCTCACTCCTCAGCCCCCTCTTATTAATTATAGTTCTCTAAGCAATAACAGAGGCATTCAAGACAGGCTGCCCCTGGTAGTCCCTCTATACTGATGACCTTGCCCTAATAGCTGAATCACTGCCAGAACTAGAGACGAAGTTTAGGGTGTGGAAGCAAGGTCTAGAATCAAAGGGTCTTAGGGTCAACCTAGCAAAAACCAAAGTCTTAGTAAGTAGGAAGTCTATCAAACCACAATCCCCTTCAGGTAGATGGCTCTGTTCAATAGAAAAGGTGTGGGTAGGAACTCTATACAATGTGAGGAAGTGCCACTCCCTAACTGTGGAAGGAATCTGTGGAAGAGGTAAACTCAGGAAGACACGGGATGAGGTGGTGAAAACCTGACCTTCAAACATTGGGCCTCACAGAGGCAATAACAGAAGATGGAAACCTTTGGAGATATGCTGTGATTGAGAAGACCTGGCAACTAAAGAGAAATCACAGCCACGCATGTCTGACCCAGTTAAGAGTACTCCTGATACGTCGATTATTATTATAGACAAACATGATTATTGTTATTATTATGAAGGTGGTGAGCTGGCAGAATCGTTAGAATGCAGGGCAAGATGCATAACAGCATTTCATCTGTCTGCATGTTCTGAGTTCAAATTCTACCGAGATTGACTTCAGCTTTCATCCTTTTGGGATTGATGAAATAAGTACCAGTTCTGGGGTTAATTTAACTGACTGGTCCTCTCTCTGCAAATTTCAGGCCTTGTGTTTTTAGTAGAAAAGATTATCATCATCGTTTAACGTCCGCTTTCCATGCTAGCATGGGTTGGACGATTTTGACTGAGGGCTGGCGAACCAGATGGCTGCACTAGACTCCAGTCTTGATCTGGCAGAGTTTCTACAGCTGGATGCCCTTCCTAATGCCAACCACTCCGAGAGTGTAGTGGGTGCTTTTTACATGCCCCCCCCCCCCAATATATGTGTAGGTATGTAAATGTGTGTGTATGTGTCTTTTACTTGTTTCAGTTATTAGTTGACAGCCATGCTAGTACTTTTTTTTTTTGAAGCCTGGTACTTATTTTATCAGTCTCTTTTGCCAAACCATTAGGTTATGGGGACGCAAATACACCAACACTAGTTGTCACATGCTAGTGTGGCAGCGAGCTGGCAGAAACGTTAGCACACCGGGCGAAATGCGTAGCCGTATTTTGTCTGCCATTACGTTCTGAGTTCAAATTCTGCTGAGATCGACTTTGCCTTCCATCCTTTCGGGGTCGATAAATTAAGTACCAGTTACCAGTTACGCACTGGGGTTGATGTAATCGACTTAATCCGTTTGTCTGTCCTTGTTTGTCCTCTCTGTGTTTAACCCCTTGTGGGTAGTAAAGAAATAGATAGTGTGGGACAAACACAGATACAAAGACACATGCACACTCATACACATACATACATATAGATACACGATGGCTGTCTTTAAGATTTCTGTCTATCAAATCCACTCAAGGCTTTGATTGGCTCAAAGCAATGGAAGAAGACACTTACCCAAAGTGTCACACTGTGGGACTGAACCAGTAACCATGTGGCTGGGAGGCAAACTTCTTTCCGCCACACAGCCACACATATATGTATATATAGGTATGTATATGTATAAATATAGATGTGTGTGTATACTCTTTTACTCTTTTACTTGTTTCAGTCATTTGACTGTGGCCATGCTGGAGCACCGCCTTTAGTCGAGCAAATCGACCCTGGGACTTATTCTTTGTAAGCCTAGTATTTATTCTGTTGGTCTCTTTTGCCGAACCGCTAAGTTACGGAGGTGTAAACACACCAGCATTGGTTGTCAAGCGATGTTGGGGGGACAAAGACAGACACACAAAACATACACACACACACACACACACATATATATATATATATATATATATATATATATATATATATTATATATATATATATATAATATATATATATATACATATATATAACGGGCTTCTTTCAGTTTCCGTCTACCAAATCCACTCACAAGGCTTTGGTCGACCCGAGGCTATAGTAGAAGACACTTGCCCAGGGTGCCACGGAGTGGGACTGAACCCTGAACCATGTGGTTGGTAAGCAAGCTACTCACCACACAGCCACTCCTATTTATGTAATAAAACTGTAAACGAATGAAAACCTGACATAAATAGATGAATATATAAGCAAGCAATGAAAGAAAGAAAAACCTCAAGTTATTATTTAAGAAGCATTAAAGTAGATTACATGATGTGTTTTACAAATTTAGCATTTAACATAAAAATATCTATATCATTAAATTTTTTGAAATCTGATACACACACAACCACATGGAGGAGAGAGAGGATGGGGGGAAAATGCTAATCGTATTTTTTTTTCTTGCTCTTTCTATTAGCAACTGATTAATGAGTATTCATTGAAGTTGAACAGTTTCCTTCAACATTATCAGTTTTCTTCAAAACATAGCGGTGGTTGTGGTGATTACAGTGGCAGCAGGAAGGAGGCGGAAAAGGATGTTGTCCATTATTTTGTAAAATAGAATTTCCATTTGAGAAAAATGGGATTTTATTATTTTCTTTTTAAGTTCAAAACAACATATTTTTCAGTATGAGGGAAGTGATTGAATGTTGAGGTTTTCATACTTTTTATTTTGGTTTTTTTTTTGTGTGTGTTTGGTTTCTTTTCTCCTTTTCTTTTAAAGTGTATTTCATAATTTTACACTTGGCTGATCATTAAATCTTCCTTGTGAAAAATAGAGATGAAGAACGTGTGAGAGAGAGTCAGACAGAGCGATAGAGAGAGAGAGAGAAGAGACATTGAGTGTGTGTGTGAGAAAGAGAGGAAGGGAGAGAGAGAGAGAAGAGAGAGAGAGAGAGAGAAAGTGCGTGTGTATGTGTATGCACATTTATATACATATGCATGTACACTATCACACACATGCATATGTACACGGCTTGATAGACATTATATATAAGTATAGGATATATAGTTAACAGTATTTATGTGATTCACACATGAATACATATAGCTGATGGAAAACCTTAATGATAATAATAATATTGATGATGATGACGATGCTGATGATGATGACGATGAATATTTTTCCAACCACTTTTTGTGACATAAGATGAATCTATTACATTTTAAATTTGATAACTTCTTCAGCTCATGATATGCAGATAATAATAATGATGATGATGATGATGATGATGATGATGATAATAATAATAATAATAATAATAATAATAATAATGATAATAATAATAATAATGATAATAATAATGATAATAATAATAATAATGGTGATGATGATGATGATGATAATGATGTCATCATTAAATTTTGGCATAAGCCCTGCAATTTTTAATGGAAAAGGAAGCTGATTACATGAACCCTAGTATTTGATCGGTACTTATTTTATCAACTGCAAAAGGATGAAAAGCAAAGTCGACCTCAGCAGAATTTGACCTCAGACTTTGAAAAAGCCAAAAGAAATGCTGCTAAGGATTTTTTCCAACATGTTATGATTCTGCCAGAACCAATAATAATAATAATAATGATGGTTTCTGATTTAAGCACATGGCCAGCAATTTTGTGGCGAGAGTGTTATTTGATAGTATTGAACTCTCTAATTGAGTGGTACTTTGCTTTTCTTTCTTCTGAGGTTGATAAAATAAAGTTGACTTTGGTAAGACTTGAACTCAGAACATAAAAGTGAGGGAAGATATGTTGCAAGGCATTTTGTCTGATGCTCTAACAATTCTGCCAGGGAAAGAAGAAACAATAATCACTGAGTTGTTAAAATAAATGATACAAGAAATTAAAATGTTATTACTGATTGGTGTGTGTGGGAGAGAGAGAGAGAGAGATAGAGAGAGAAAGGGAGAGCTCTGGCCTCTTTAATGAAATTTAAACATGAACTTTTCATTTTATATTGAAGTGATGTCTTGAAATGAATATTTAATCCCCTTCCTATGACACACACATAAATTACCAAAACAATGTGGAGATATTTTATGATTCTTGATTTAAAATTCTTTATTTTTGGTTTACTTCCACTCTGTTTATTTATTGCTATTTTGTGCGGTGATTGTTTCTGGAAATATGATTTATTGGCATTTAATATTTTCCAAATTTAAAAAAAACCTCAAAAAAAATCCTGTTTATGTTTGTGTGTGCATGCGTCTTTTGTAATATTGTACTATTACAGAATGTCTTGTGTGTTTGTGTACATACACGCACAGAGAATTTTAAGTTTTTGATTGTACATTTGAGGATATTCAATTTGTTAAAAATGTATTTTAAAGATTTTATATACAAGGGTAAACAAACCTAAACTTCAAAGTCACTATCAACTTTTACCTTGTAAAAGTTTAATAAACATGTATTCTACTGAAGAGTATTGAGTTTAATGTTTAAATGTTTGTATAGGTAACCTTGGCATTAAAACAAATATTATATTATGTACAAACACACACACATGCACACACACACACACACACACTCACACACATTAAACTTGTTATGCATACATCTGTACACATACAGGTATTGTGTGAGTTTTAAAGTATGTTATAATGTGAGTCTTCTCATTTTTATAACATTATTTCAAGTGTGTTTAAGCATGCTATAAAATATTATTATACAAGTACTACCATATATAGCATAGATGCATATGTAGTATATGTAGGATGTATGGCATACATGATGATGTATATATTTTGCAAGAATCTCCCTTTTTTCTACCTGTTTTCATCTAATCATCATCATCATCATTTAATGTCTGTCATACATGCAGGCATGAGTTGGATGGTTCAATAGTATTGACTGGATTGCATCATACTCCAGTGTCTATTCTGACATGTTTTCTACATTTGGATGCCCTTCCTAATGCCAACCTCTTTATAGAAGGTATTGGGCCCTTTTTTTTTCATGTCATCAGTACTAGTGAGGTCACCATGTAACTCCCAAAAGTAAAGAGCCCTCTCAACTGAGAGGGAGTGTAGTAGAGAGGAAGTTAGCTTTATGCTAGGGATTGAGAGGTTAAAGTATGAAATAAAGGGTAGGAACAGGTTTCTTGCTGTAAAAGAGATACAGGGCTACCTTGCTTTATGTAAGGGTAGGTGGGAATAATCAAATTAGATACAGAGAAATAAGAAGGTCATGACAAGGTGATAGAGTGTGTCTTCAAAGTACAAGAAGATGAACGTAAGAGAGTGGGGATAGAAGATCTGGAAGGGTGGATAGGTAGGGGTTGCAAGTGTGTGTAAAGAGAGTGATTCAGCTGATGAATTGGAGGGAAGATAGGTGGGTGAAGGTGATAATAATCCTTTGTACTATAGGTACAAGGTCTGAAATTTAAGAGGAGGGGTATAGTTGATCACATTGGTCCCAGTACTTGACTGGCACTTAATTTATCAACCCCGAAAGGATGAAAGGTAAGGTTGACCTTGGCAGAATTTGAACTCAGAATGTGAAGATGGACGAAACCCCACAAGGCATTTTGCCCGGTGTGCTAACAATTCTGCTAGCTTGCTGCCTTAAAGAGAGAAGATGAGAGAAAGAAGGAGATGATGGGTGGGTATGTTATAAGAGTGTCTGAGGAGAGTTAGACATATAGTGATAGGTGGTCAGGAATATATAAGGGAGAGTCAATAAGAAATGATTTAAGAAGAGTGAGAGATAAATGGACACATAGGAAGGGTGATCAATGGGAAATGTGATTGGGAGTAAGTAGATAATGTTAAGAATGAGGGATGGCTATCAAAGGAAGTGGTTCTGGGTCATGAGAGGGATAACTGGTTGCACAGAAAAGGATGATGAATATATGTGGTCCTGCTGTCAGAATTGTTAGCTCACCAGACAAAATGCTTAATTGTATTTCTCCCAGCTTTATGTTTTGAGTTCAAATCTTGCTGAGGTCAACTTTGTTGTTCATCCTTTTGGGAGTCAATAAGCTAAGTACCAGATCAGCACTGGGGTTAATGTAAGTGACTACCCCTCCCCACAAATTTTAGATCTTGTACCTATTGTAGAAAATATTTAATTACAACAGCAGAATGATGCAGTAGTTAGGAGAGGGATGGAGGGATTAGTGATAGAGAGAGATAAAGGATGGTGGGGAAGGCATGACACAGGTAAACTGGGAAAAGTGGGGCTCACTTATGTGTAAATTCACACACACATTTTTAATGGTTTGGAAAATTCAGATATTTGTGTGAAATTACTTCAGAAAAGAGACTGCAAATTGGCAGATACATTCGAACTTTTGTTAAATGTTTTGTAGTATCTGTTCCTCCCAATGACAGCTTCACCTTTTAACCTTTTAGACTTTAGCGATAAAGTACTACTTCAAAGCAGAGGATCAACAGTATTTCTGAGTTCAGTTCCTACTTCCTGTTACATAGTGTCAGATGTTGGCAGGAGTGTCACTCTTGGCAGGAGTGACACTCTTGGCAGGAGTGACACTCTTGGCAGGAGTGACACTCTTGGCAGGAGTGACACTCTTGGCAGGAGTGACACTCTTGTCAGGAGTTGTGGTCGACCAGCTGTATCTGCAATTTGAGTGTTGAATAGAAACATAGTTTCCTTGCTTTGATCAGAAGATTGGCCTCCTCTGCCACCACTACCACCACCACATAGTTGATTTTGTGAAACTCTGTTCTGTTCTACTGAGGAATTATGGCAAGGTGGTAGTTGAAAAACTTAAAAAACCAGCATCTTGTATATATATGTATGTGGCACCTTGCTTTGCTTTACTCTGTCTCACCCCACTTCTTTCTCACTCTTTCTCCCATCAGAAAAGCAGAATGCAAATGCAGTTATCGTTTTTGCTACATGTTTCCTTATTTCTACTAATATCCATTCTATTAAGACACTGATTAATTTCCATGGCATTTTCTCTCTTGGTAGTACCCTTAAGCATTTTGTCACCGTTTTCGTTTCAGTTAAACATAATTGCTTGATCAGCTTCCAGCAGTGGCTCACACATCTTTGTTGTAGGTGAAATATCTTAACAACTTAAGATTTTCGTTTTAATGACTTACAGGACGTTCATTGATAGAGGTGTTACTGCTACATTGAGCAAGTTAATCAACTATGTAAAAAGTTCTTAATACAGCAATTACTTTTTGTAATTGGCTGCCCTTTTTCTTAAAATAATGCACTTTGTATTTTCCGGTCAGAGCAAAATGTAATGTTCAATCTGTTTTGTTAAGCTACCGTAAAGCTTGGCAGAATATATTAAATTCCAGCATCGGTCACAAATCTTTAGAGAGAAGGTATAGAAGATCAGATTGATCCCTTTTCTTGACTGATCATCATTTTATCAATCCCAGAAAGATAAAGAACAAATTATTATACTTTGATGTATTTTAGACTAGTGTCCCTTTTATCTTGGTTGTTACTATTACAATGTTTCAGGCATTATACATACCCTCTGGCCTTCTTCATGCCACTGTTATATTTAGTAACATTCCTGGAATTTGGGTTTGAACACATTATTAAATCCATGAGACGATGGAATAGTGCAGATAAGCATTGATTAAGTGTGAAGTGTAGTAGTTTAGCTGGTGGATGATAGTTCAATCTCATTAGATTCTGTCTGATGCATACAAGCGTGGAGAGGTGGCTGTTTAAAACAAAGATGATTTTATACACCCCCCATACACACACAAATATTGCGGATGTAATTTCCTCCTAAGGGATTTTCTTTTAAAAAATCCAAATATCAACTGGTGTTATCAAATATATTGAAAGAAAGTTCCACAATATAAATGGATAAACTGTCCAATAATGTGTAAAGTTAATAAAAGAAAATGGAGAAGAAATATAGTGGATACTTAGTTAATTTTATTTGCATCACGATGAAAAAAAAAGTAATACATATAAGAGTTAAGATTTAAAGGAACAGAATCAACAAAAGAAATAAACATAAAAGAATCCTACATGTGAACACAAAAATATTAATTCTGTTAAAATCTATCTGCACTCTTCAAAACTTGAACTAAGAATAAGTACAAAGTAAAATTACTACCTGCTTTTATAGCAAGTTGATCCTGCCCCCCCTCTGACTTTTAGTTCATGCAATTGAAAAAACTGCATTATTTATGGGATGACCCAATATATATATAATGGAGAAAGCTGCTTATTAATTAGGTATGTAACAAGTACCAAAAGAAAGCAATTATTATAGGCTTAACCATCTGGGAGTTTTTTAATAGATTCACGTTCCAAGAAATTTCTGATAATTTCAATTTCAGAAGTTTATTGAATTTTTGAACTCCAATTTTTCACAAATTTAAATATTCATTACATTCACTGCAGAGTTGTCTGTTTTCAGTTGCAAAGTCTCTCACTCTTTATGTCAATATTTACATTTCAAATTTTAATTTGCTATTTGCAAAACCCACAATATGAAAACATTATTTATTGAATGAAAAATTTTTAATATACCCATATAATTTTCATAAAAGAAATTAAGAAGTGATTTTGTTATTATGGCTGCTTGGGATGCTATAAGCCTTATAATAACTACCTGGGCCAATTTTGGCCATTTTTTTTAAAACAAAAACCAGGGGAAGAGCCTTTTCGGTAAAAAAAATAATAATAATTGTAAATATTTTCAGAGGAAATGGTGAACAATTCAGGGGTGGTTTGACTGCTGTTTCTAGCAAACCCAAACCACCCTCCATTTTCACACTCACATGTATTGATGTTTTTTTAATATTTTTCTCCCATTAAACACATTCTATGGAATGATGATGCCAAAGTAATATATGCGTGGTCCATTGCTGGAATGTAAGCAACAACAACTAAATTGTAATCTAAACTTGTACTCCTACCTCAATCAAGCAAAGCTTTGTGTGTGTGTGTAAGAAAAAACATTTTCTAACAGAAATGTATACTTTTAAAATGAATTATTGTTTAATTAACTCCTTTTTTTAAATCAATGTGGATAAATGCCAGCAATGACCTCAGGCTCTCCAGTATTTTAAATTATAAACAGAACCAATCTGGGGCAGTGAGTGGGATTGCAAAAAATTCATAATTTTGCAAATTTTAGTTTTTATAGCATATAAATGTATTTACGGGGAGTAAAATATCGAAAAACATCAATACATGCAAGAGTGATAAAGAAACGAGGAGGTTTGTCTTGAAATGTACTAGAAGCAACAGCCAAATCTCCCTTAAATCACTCACTTTACCCTCTGAGAATTTTAACAGTTTTTTTTTTTTTTCTATTTTAAAAACTCCTCCCATGTTTTAAAGTGCAAAAAGATTGGCGAAAATAAGTCTGGAGTGGGATGATGAGGGGTCAGCGGTTGTAAAAAAGATTTCTTTCAAAACTTTTTCCTATACAAAGATGCCCCCTATCTACACTTCATCATTTCAAAGGCTGTGGTTTAAAAAAAGTGGTGGGAAATCCCCCATCAAAATGGAGTAGTTCTAACTTATTTGGTCTTCCTGATCCGAAACTCTGTTTGACCAAAACTCCTCTCCCCACCTCCTCAGAAAAAATTTACCCTACAAATTTCTTTATAATTGTAATCTATGCTGTATGAAAGGTATTTGTATAAACTTTCACTGAATGATACCCATTCTCTTGAAAGTTATGAGGGAAAAACGTCAGATCATGTGAATTTTCCAAAACTGCTCTCTTCATCCCCTTGGAAAAATTCTTTCTCATATAATCTGAAGCCACAACATCTAAGCGGTATTTATAGAAAATTTTGTTAAAAAGTATCCATTTCTCAGGATGTTATGAAGCAATAAAGTTGGGGGTGTATACATTTGTAGTTAAGCCCTTTTATATATACAAATTTTTCAAATAAGTTTATTTCATTCATTGTTTGCAATCTTCTCTCTCTCTCTCTCTCTCTCTCTCTCTCTCTCTCTCTCTCTCTCTCTCTCTCTCTCTCTCTCTCTCTCTCTCTCTCTCTCTCTCTCTCTCACACACACACACACACTGCAAAGCTTACAGGTGGGTTCTGAATTGAAATCTCTATGTTGCTTTGAGGGGAAGATAAAACTTGACAAACTGCTTTCCCCTCCGTAGTTGGACTGCCTTGATGTTTGTTTAAAAAAGAGAGATTAGGACTGTGATAAAATAATGAAAGCAATGTTTACTAAGCAAGTGAGCACTATTATACAAAGAAATAATTAGACATAAAGTATTATAAAAATTATTAGAATTGGGAAACAAATATGAAAATATTATCAAGTGGCTAGCAGAGGAAAAGGGATGGCCAGATGCCCTTCCTTTTGCTAGCTCTCAGTAGAATTGACTGAGTAGAGGTAGCATGAAATCAGCCAGTTCTATTGTTTAGCCCTGGGCTAACCCCACATTTGGAAAGAGGCCTACTATCTGTGGCAATAAAATATTGGTTTCTGCTCATAATGTATGTTGGTCTGTAATGTATCGTTTTTCTTTTAAAAGATGGTGAGTGTCATTGGAGAGAGATTTGGCTGCTTTTTTCAGCAGATTGAATAACATTGTAGAGATTCTCTTGTTGGCTTGTATGCTAAACCTTAATCAATCAGACCTATGATCAAAGGCAATCCATTCTGTGTTTTTAGGGATATGTAACACTACATGATCCAATATGATCTCTTTTTACTTTGATTGTAAAGGAGGTTTAACTGCTGTTTCTAGCAGGTGAAGTGACCACATAAAGCTCCCTCTTTAATTTGCCATATTAATGTGTGTTCATGTCCAAAAATTTGAGAATAATATGTATAATAATAATAATAATAATAATAATAATTGTGTACAGTGCTCAGGTGCACTACAACTCCTCTAAAGTGTATATATAATCAGGTGTAGTTTTGGCGGATTTCGGAAAGCATGAGGGCCTTAAAGGATGCAGTGTCATGGCAGTCAACAACTGACGCAGGCAGTTTATTCCATGCTTCAGCAACTCTGAGCGTGAAAAAATGTTTCCGAAAGTCATGGGAGCTGTGTTGTTTTCTGACTTTGTAGGCATGTCCATGTGTGTTAGACACATGGAGATCAAAAAGGTGTTCAGTGTTGTTGTTGGTGAGGTGGTTGATAACTTTGTGGGTGTTTACCAAGTCCGTCGCCAGACGCCGGAGCTTCAGTGAATCCATGCCCAGGGAAACAAGACGCTCAGAATATGGTAGGTGTCTGATGGAGGGTATGCGTTTGGTTGCACGTCTCTGGACAGATTCCAGGAGGTCAATGTTCTGAGCAAGATAGGGGTTCCAAACTGATGATGCGAATTCCAAGTGTGGTCGTACCATAGCTGTATACAGTTTTAAATAGATGGCTGGAGAGCAGCTAACAAAAGTCTTGTATCTATGTATTTATTTATGGCCATATATGTATAGATGTGTTTCTTTATGCGTGCTCTCTTTTTTTTTTATCAATTTGCAACCTGTTTGATCGCTATGTTTATATATATGTATATATATATATTTGATATGTATGTGTAAAATCTAATACATATTTATTTAAAATATTTTAGGACACCCGGTTACGCAGTGGGGACCACATATTACAAATAGGAGATTTCAATGTGCGCGGTATGAGTTCAGAGCAGGTGGCATCTGTACTTCGCCAGTCTGGCAGTAATGTCCGGCTGATAGTTGCACGGGCCATCAATGAACCAACACTGCAGATCAACCCCTCTGCTCCCATCATTGCTACTGTGCAGCTAGATGAGCGTTTGCAACAAATAAATTCAGCCCTCTCTTCGGCTGAAGATCTTGACATGACAAAAATAATGAAGAACCAACACCAGATTCAGGAGAGGTTGATTGCTGAATCCCAAATGGAGATGACCCAGGAATCCGACTCTGATCTTCAAGGGTTTCTTGAAACTGTTCAAGTACATGAGGTAATTCTTTTGTCTCTTTCCTTTTTTTTCTTTATTTCTCAGATGTTATTCATTAGCCTATGATCACTCCCTAGCAAGGAAATCTACACTCAAAGTATGTGCCAACCATGACCATTCCAACATACATGTTTTTGGACATAATTTATTTAGAAGAACATTTATTAAATATGTCTTTTCTTTTTTAAGATAGTAGCATGTGATTTGAGGGAAATCTGGCTAATATTTCTCGCAAATCATATGAGTGTATAGAGGCTCCCTCACTGACTTTTACGTTTGTTCTTTGCACACACACACACACACAAACCTCAAAATGAAATAATTGTGAAATACAACCTAGAGTGTATTATGCAAAATGAAGGTGTCCTGGATTCTTGCAACAGTCTCCTATCTTCTCAATGTCTTCAAAATGACTACTCCTGAAGTTCTGAGCAAAGTTTGGACTGTGTAGGGGATGCGGAGGAATTTTGATACCCATCTCTGTCAAGTAGTCGGTTCCCAGGATGGAAATGTGAACTGGTGTATTGTCCTGGTGCAGGTACCACCAACCTGAGTGGAAGAGCTCTGGCCTTTTGTGGTGAAATTTCTTCCTGAACTCCCTCAAAATCTCCACAAAGTGGATGTAGATGATGCTCTTGCTGTTGAAAAATTGGATCATCATGAGCTTCCTGGTGGACTTGCTTTGCTTGGCTTTCTTGGGTCTGGGGCTTTTCTTGGGCCAGAATGCTTTTATTAGGCACTCTGTCACTCGGTCTCTGGATTATAACAGTAGATCCAACTTTTTGTCTCAGATCACCAGAGACTCAACTACTCTTGGATTGTATGTTATGAGCTCAATCATCTCCCTGCTGTCACCAATGGGTCTTTCCTTCTATTTGTTACCCTGGGCGTAAACTTTGCACAAATTTTGTACATATTCAGATCTTCATGAATTATTCTGAGTACAGTTGCCACACCAACACCAAACTATACTTATATATTTCTTTACTACCCACAAGGGGCTAAACACAGAGGGGACAAACAAGGACAGACAAAGCGATTAAGTCGATTCCATCGGCCCCAGTGCGTAACTGGTACTTAATTTATCGACCCCGAAAGGATGAAAGGCAAAGTCAACCTCGGCGGAATTTGAACCCAGAACGTAACGGAAGACGAAATACGGCTACGCATTTCGCCCGGCGTGCTACCGTTTCTGCCAGCTCGCATACTTATAGTCTTTATAAATACATGATGGTCTTCATCCAGAAAATTGTAAATTTTCTCAACCAGCTCTGATGTTCAGACGTCACTCTCCCTCACACACGTCTCATCATCTCTCACCTCCTCTCTACCACCCTTGAACTTCTTGTGCCAGCGAAAATCAGATGCTAGGCTCATAAAAGTTAATCTATAAGCAGTCTGGAGCATTTCATAAGTTTTTGTAGTGTTTTTGCCTTGTTTAACACAAAACTTTATTGCGTTGCATTCTGCAGACTAGTCAGCTGGGAGAAGCATTGTTTAGTAGGGTGTGTTGAAAGTGCTGTTACAGCCAATTTCCTCCAATCTAGAATATAAAAAAAGTTGGCAGGTCAGCTTGTTAGATGTATAGTAATGACATAGTAATATTACAATAATCTACAACAGAGTGCAGGAGTGGCTGTGTGGTAAGTAGCTTGCTTACCAACCACATGGTCCCGGGTTCAGTCCCACCTTGGGCAAGTGTCTTCTACTATAGCCTCAGGCCAACCAAAGCCTTGTGAGTGGATTTGGTATATGGAAACTGGGAGAAGCCCATCGTATATGTATATATATGTATGTTTGTGTGTCTGTGTTTGTCCCAACATCGCTTGACAACCAATGCTGGTTGTGTTTACGTCCCCGTAACTTAACGGTTTGGCAAAAGAGACCGATAGAATAAGTACTAAGCTTACAAAGAATAAGCTCTTGGGACGATTTGCTCGACTAAAGTCAGTGCTCCAGTATGGCCACAGTCAAATGACTAAAACAAGTAAAAGAGTAAAGAGAAAGTTATAACTTCCTCTTCTAAAAAAAAAGTCAAAATTTCTCGAATGTACCTCTTACATACTACACTATGATCAAATTCTGGAAGCAGGGAATATTCATTCTTTCAGTAGTTAAAGGTGGGTGGGTGGGGGGCTCAAGTCTTGTCCCTCTTACTCATTTAAAACCTGGAAAGCAATAGTTTTAATACAAAGCACTTCGCATCGTCTAATCTTTAAGCGTATGTAAAGGGAAGCAACTCTATTTAATAAAATGTCAACTACTTATTCGGTGTCTCCAAATTAAATTACAGTCGAACCTCGTGAATAGTGAAGGATTACATATGCATTCGCACGCACATTTGTATATAATAAAAATCTGGTACAGAGGAATGACAAAGAAACATACAATACTGAAGAACAATAGAACGCACAAAATCTTTTATCTTTTACTTGTTTTAGTCACTGGACTGCAGCCATGCTGGGGCCCTGCCTTGAAGAATTTTTTGCCAAATGAACTGACTCCAGATATACATATATATATAGTTGATGTCATAAGAGTTTAGAATCTTTAAGAGAATATAAAATAATCCATTTTTAACAGTTCAACTTAATAATGGCATGTAAATATTAGTCAGCCTTTGAATTTTTCTATCTGAAGCGTTTTGTAGCCCATTATTTATAGCCTTTCTACTTAGAGTTCAACTGTTACATATACATAATTAAAGCCAAAGAAAATATGTTAGTTAAAGCCCTCAGTGGAATATCACATGATTTAAATATGCCTTGTTGGTGTTACATCCACTTAAGACGAGGAAATTTAGAAATGAACTAAAGAACAAAATATTGGTTTCAAATTCTGGCACAACGCCAACAAGTTCTGGGGCAGGGGCAAAAGCCAATTACATTGACCCCAGTGCTCGACTGGAACTTATTTTATTGACCCTTAAAGGATGAAAGGTGCAGTCGACCATGGCAGCACTTGAACTCAGAGCATAAAAACGAACGAGCTCAGCATTTTGCCTGGCATGCTAACAATTCTTCCAGATTGCCACCTTACTAATAAGCTAAATATTAATAAAGCCATCTAAAATTTATTAAGCCGGTGGCATGTAAAAGCACCATCCGTTCATGTCCGTTGCCAGCCTCGCCTGGCCCCCGTGCCGGTGGCACATAAAAGCACCATCCGTTCGTGGCCGTTTGCCAGCTTCGTCTGGCACCTGTGCAGGTGGCACGTAAAAAGCACCCACTACACTCACGGAGTGGTTGGCGTTAGGAAGGGCATCCAGCCGTAGAAACACTGCCAGATCAGACTGGGCCTGATGCGGCCTTCCGGCTTCACAGACCCCAGTTGAACCATCCAACCCATGCTAGCATGGAAAGAGGACGCTAAATGATGATGATGATGAATTTACCTAATTTTCAATCAGTTATGGTTCTATTCCCCTATGAAAAACACTGCTTTAAAGGGGTTATTTCTCTTCTTATGTCTGATACTTCATCTGTCGCTTGGTTTAACACCGCCTCATGAGTCCACTCTGTTGTAAAGTATTCAGGCTACGTTTCTGAATCATCGCTATCTTGAAATACCCCAAAATGTTCATTGAGTTAGCCATTCCTCCCTTCACTAAGCCATTCAAAAATGAAATGAAATAATGAAAAATGCAATCCATTAATTTTAGCAAGTTGGCACTCTAAACTCAAATAGTAGTGTGTATGTTTTATCCCATATGTAGGTTTGTTTTTAGACATTCTGAGTGAAAAAACTTTGCCAAACTCAGTGATACCTATTTCTCTATGATTAATAAAATTCTTATTTTTGTTTTCTACATCTTCAAAAATGTTTTAGAAAATCCGGTCTAGATAAATTTGTAATATTGGAAAGAACATCTCACAAAAGTTTGAAAAAGTAACCATTTATTGGTGTTTAATACCAGGTTATCATATGCCTGATAGAACACACCTATGTTTAAAGGATTTTCTATCTGCAATAATATTATATGATGGGTCAATATTCAGAAACTCGAGTCCATGTGTATCATAAGTTGAAGACGGGAAGGATAGCTTCCTTTTGCAAATACTGATAGGGCACAGAAAGTGTGTCTATAGCCAGCTGGAGGTGGTATCCTCCTGGGGCTACAAACTACAGTAGCATCCACCCTTAGGGGTTAGCCATATTTAAATGGCAAACATACGTTATAATATTATCTGTTTTACTTTTAATGATATCATTCAAGTTATCCTTCCGTTTATAATGGCAAGTGTGATTTCAGGGACACTTGGCTGTTATTTCTGGCAAAACAAATACAGTAAATATTTAAGATAGTGTGTGGATGGACAATGTAAATAAGTAGATCGATATAAACTCCTTGTAGTAGTGGTAGTAGATGTGAGTGTATAAAGGGAGGTAAATCTCGTTTGAGGGACATAACTCCAACTAGATTTAATAATCTGATAAATAGAAACTGAAAGAATAAGTGCCATCTAGGTATTGGGATTGACTGATTCAAACTCTTAAAAGTAGTACTCCAGCATGGTCGCTGTTCACCCTCACGCTTAGTTTCACTTGTTTTGGTCAGTTGTAAGAAATTGTTTTAATTGTATCTGGTTGTTGTTGTTCTTAAGTCCATGTAAGCCCTGATTAAACAAACCCCTATTAAAAGATGATCTTGTCAGCTCTATTTCATCTTTTATTCATAGTCCATTTAGGGATACATTTTCTAATGTATCCTTTGAATTGTATTTTAAGACTGCAGAGTGTGATTTGAGGGTTATTTGGCTGCAATTTCCCGTAGGTTGAAATACCATATATGGTTGAAATACCATATAGAAGCTCGTTTGTTGGCTTGTGGATATCTAATTAACAGAATCTGTAATTGATGATGTTTACATGCTTCTGATTGGCTGATCTGGTTTTGTCTAGGGTCAGTATAGGTGGAAAAACTGAAACTTCAAAACAATTTCACAATTGTCTCTAGTTTTTGGAAATGTCCACCATATTTGTTATGGAATCCAACACGTCTACTCGGTTTCTTATGAAATCAAGGATTATTTTTGAAATTCCTCAGTCACTTGAATTAAATGAGGCTTGTTCATCGTGGTTTTTATTCCACCCTTATATTTGACTAGAGACCTTACTAAAAGGGCAGGGTCACATCTAGGAAGACTTCAGATATAAAAAATATGAAGGATTCTGATGATGATGACTTTTAATGTCCACTTTACAATTGCTTGCATGGGTCAGATATCCTTCTTATTACCAACCCATACCGGTTTCCAAGCAAGGTCATATTTTCCCATGACCAGGCATGTTTTCATGGCAGATTGAAAACAATGGACACTGCTGGTACGATGATGATACTCATTTATAAATATTACAGACAAAAAGACAAGAAGACACACATGCACGCGCACACACACACACACACACACACACACACACACACACAATGAGCTTTTTTCTTCATTTCCATCCACCAAATTCACTCACAAGGTTTTGGTTGGCCTGGACAAGACACCTGCCCAAAATGAGGTGCCACACAATGGGACTGGACCTGAAACCACATGGTTGAAAAGCAGACTTCTTAACAACACAGCCATGCCTGTGACATGATACTAAGTAACATCCCAAAAAAATTTTTTATGGGACCTCAGTCAGCTTAGTTGCTGTGATGAGTAGAAGAAAGAAAAACTTTAATGTTGTAGATTGAAGTCCTTCGGCAACAACTAAACTTACTGATATCTACAAACTTTCTCACATGTTGTTAGCAATGTTACCAACACCAGTCCTCATCTGTTTGTTTAGATTCTGCATTTTACTTTCTTAAAATTATAAATGAACTGAAGAGGGAATCTCTATGTTAGTGTTTCCTTACCTTTTCACTACCAGATGAAGAAGATTGGCCTGCAAAAGTCTTGTACTAGTGCCACATAAAAAGCACTTGTGCTGGTGCCACATTAAAAGCACCGAGCACACATAATATAAAGTGGTTGGTGTTAGGAAAGGCATTCAGCTGTAGAAACCAAACCAAGTCATACTGGAGCCTGCTGCGAGCTCTCCAGCTTGCCAGCTCTGGTCAAACCATCCAACGCATGCCAGCATGAAAAATGGACATTAAAAGATGATGATGATTCCAGGCTTTTGCAAAGTCTATCTTAATTACATTTGAACCCAGCATACAGATCCTACAAGTATCATCCTTGTGGATTCTGGCTGGAAACTCATTGCTAACACTTACTTTCCTGACTGCATCTCTCTGCATGACTTGAATCATTTGCAGAAGCTATTTAACTACATCAAGTTTCCTTAAAAGCCAAAAGACTACAGATTGTAGTAACCTTCGACAGATCAACAAACACTGGGTAGGGATGCTTCTTAAATTTTTTACTACGAAGGACCATTTTTTAAAAATAAATTTTTCAACAGCTCCAAGTTTTTGAAAAGTCTGTCTACTTTACAAATTTGGGACTCAGTTCTCAGACCCTCATTATGCTATATTTGTGTAACCCAGTTCTGGAATTGCTGCACTATACAATCACCTGACCTGCTAGAAGTAACAGCCAAATCTCCTACAAATTACTCCCAAATGTCTTAGAGAAAATAGAACCTATTGAATAATGTGATCCTATATGCACTGTGGAAAGGATAGGGGAAAGGGCTGGATGGTCATAACTGGTATGACTTTGATCATGGGTATCCCTTGTCAGCATTGTTTTGTGGTTATAACAAAACAAGCACCAATCAATTACAAACAACACCAAAAAAATTAAATATATTGACTGGTTCTCTACTACCTCTGCCATTCTGCCAGTTTTCCTTCATCATTGATCATTTACTAGAGCTGATCTATAGGTTTCTTCACCTGTTTGCCTCCACCACTACCCCCACAATCTGGTCTTTGGATGGTCTTTAACAGCGTCCACTCTGCAACAAACATGAAAATCAGTCTCTGGTGTGGTGATTGCTAATGTGACATCCCAATGTCATACTTCCTTTTCCTATTCCTGTAAGGCCAATGATTGGTTCACGAGTCCTTCTATACCCACCCTACCATCAATCTCAGTGACCCTGTAACATGTTGTGGGTGGTGTCCATCTTCCTCTGACTGACCACAATGTTTGTTTTACCTGTCCTCGTATCGTCCCCTCTTTTTTTCAACCTCATGGTTAATAAAGAAATTGACTGTCATGAAAATGAATTTAAAAGAAAGTAGGGCCCTCAACTCCATTAAAAATTGGTAAGAACCTTTATCTCAGGACCTTAAGAAATTGTAAAAAAGGTGGGTGGTCATGGTTGGACAGATTTATTGCCAGGCTTGTGTTACTTGGGTTCAAGCATGCTCATAAACTGATGCCTCAAATTGTGTGTGTATGCATCCATATGTGCAATTATGTATGTATAACAAGTTTTAATTTTAAATTAGCATAAAATATTCTACTTCATTCCTTTTATTTATTTATTTATTTTTTGCATCACATGATTTTCCGAATAAACTGCTTTTAGTGCACACCTTAATTAACGTTTGTATCACAAAATTACTGTAATTAATATGTTTATGTTATTATATTAATAATCTGTTAATTTTCTTAGTAATATAATTAACAGCCCATGATTATTTAAATATTTTTCATATACTATTCTTTTAATACTGGTTTTCATAACTGCCTTAATAACGACAGAGTTAATTATTTTATGAAATCCCTCTTGCATTTGATTATCTAAAAAAATAACAAAACATAATAGGCAGTATATATAATTAGAAATACGGTTTCAAAAGGGCCACTGATGTTTGTGATCTTGTATAATTGTCTTAATGATGTTTTTAATATCACAATTATCTTAATTTATGTTTCTGATACATAATTATCTTAATGGTGGCTTTAATGTCATGCATCTTAAATAATATTTTTTTGATATCATGATTGTTTTGTGACCTGTTTACTGATCAGAAATTTGAATTAAACATCATAAAATTATTTTTAAGGCGTGATTTAATGCGTCAAGATGGAGTTACATTTTAATGTGTGGTATGGTTACCAAAATTCTTGCTTCATTAATTACATATGATGTTATGAAAAGATCCAACAATCATCACTTTGATGTGTCGTGATTGTCTGTTTGATGTTTTACGATAGTTTAATCTCTAGTACTGAAGACATAACTTTGTTTGACATAGACAAATAAAGTTGCCTAAATCCTCAACATCTCCCCAATAACTCCAAAATGGAAACCTCTGTGACCGGATCAATGACAATATACTTACAGCAAACACTGAACAGTCATTGCTGATCACCCATCAAATGGTGATATCTCAGTGAAGAGTTATAAACGACTGAAAGTTAACTGCTACATGCCTGAAGGGTGACTACTAGATATTTTGATGGTGACTGCTAGATGTCTTGATGCTGTCTGTTAGATATCTCAATAATAACTACAAGATGTCTCAACAATGATTGCTAGATGGCATAAGGATGATTATGAAATGCCTCAACAGTGACTGCTACTTGTCTCAGTGATGACTGCCAGATGTCTCAGTGATGACTGCCAGATGTCTCAATGATGACTGCCAGATGTCTCAATGATGACTGCCACATGTCTCAGTGATGACTGCCAGATGTCTCAGTGATGACTGCCAGATGTCTCAATGATGACTGCCAGATGTCTCAGTGATGACTGCCAGATGTCTCAATGATGACTACCAGATGTCTCAATGATGACTGCCAGATGTCTCAATGATGACTGCCAGATGTCTCAATGATGACTGCCAGATGTCTCAATGATGACTGCCAGATGTCTCAATGATGACTGCCAGATGTCTCAATGATGACTGCCAGATGACTCAATGATGACTGCCAGATGTCTCAGTGATAACTGCTTCACATCTCAATGATGATTGGTAGATGTTTCAATGAAGACTGCTTGATACCTGAATGATAGCCATCAAATGTATCAACAAGTCTGCTGGTTACCTGAAAGGTCTGCCTTGTGAGCGCCTGTTTGGTTTGTTTGATGTCTTACACTATCAACAATGTATGTGTTTTGTAACATATGCCAACATTAATCTAACCAATAATGTATCTGTTATTTATCTAGGCTCGTGGGGATGCAAAGTTCCTGCTCCCAGCCTCCTTCCCCCTTTCTCAGGTTCGCTTCTTTACAGATATATATATATGTGTGTGTGTGTCTATATAGTGTTGATTGCTTTTTGTTATTGATAGTTTTTATTTTCATTTTAATTTTTGGTTGTTTGTGCATTGCTTTATATAGAAAGCAGTGGAGGCGCAATGGCCCAGTGGTTAGGGCAGCGGACTCGCGGTCATAGGATCACGGTTTCGATTCCCAGACCGGGCGTTGTGAGTGTTTATTGAGCGAAAACACCTAAAGCTCCACGAGGCTCTGGCAGGGGATGGTGGTAATCCCTGCTGTACTCTTTCTCCACAACTTTCTCTCACTCTTACTTCCTGTTTCTGTTGTACCTGTATTTCAAAGGGCCGGCCTTGTCACTTTCTGTGTCACGCTGAATATCCCCGAGAACTACGTTAAGGGTACACGTGTCTGTGGAGTGCTCAGCCACTTACATGTTAATTTCACGAGCAGGCTGTTCCGTTGATTCGGATCAACCGGAACCCTCATCATCGTAACCGACGGAGTGCTTTCATCCATATAGAAAGAAAAGTCTTGAGGTTACCATGCCAATTTAAATTTTCATTTTAAGAATGGCCTGTACAATTATAAAACCTAGCAAAATTACAGTTGAATCACAAATTAGTTTAGCCCAAATCAACATTTATGTTCTTTTTATTTAATCCTTGGGCAACCTGTTCAAGCGGAACTATGATCAAAAGTATTCCAGCCGTAACTAACTACTCTGGACTTTTAGGGGTACCTAGGACTATATTATCTGTTTTTCTCCCCTTCTGGCTACTATTTCTAGCAGATTGAGCTACCATTTGTAAGCCTCCTTTATTGACCTGCTCATTGACTTGGTATTCCACAGACATTTACCATTAACAGGCAGAATCAGTGTTACAGATTGTAGCAAAATTGGACTTTTGAATAGCAAGTACAATCCAACCAGTGGTCCTCCATATGGTTTTGTACACTGTTTCACTCACAAGGCTTAAGTCAATCATAGGTAACTACAGGGTCAGGCAAAATGATCTGACACATTTGTAGGTTAAATAAAAGGCAAATGAAGTAAAGAAACAAAAAAGTGTTTTTATTTTTGAAAAGTACATATAATGCCATTTTGTTTCATTATGTTTTAAAAATTAAATCAGTCAAGTGGGATCCATTATTGTCCACACACTGTCGAAGGCGTTCACGAAAGTTGTCAATAACTTGGCGGGTCATTTCATGTGGAATGGCAGTAATTTCTTGACGAATTGCATCTTTAAGTTCTGGCGGTGCGAGGTCGGCTGGTTGATTTTCGTTTCAATGCAGATCCAGTAGCTCTGAAGTTGGTAACCCATAACAAGATCGTGTTTCGAGCTGGTACGGGATCATGTCTACCAAGATTGAAGTGCAAACGGAACGCTCTTTGTGTTGCAGTTACAGAATCGTTTGTTTTGATAAACGTTTCCACAATGAAAGCGCGATGCTCACCAGTTCAATTCATGGCAGCAACTGAAAAAGAAACGAAAAACAATGCCTTTTATTTAACCTACAAATGTGTCAGATCATTTTGCCTGACCCTGTATAAAAAAAAAAAACTTGACCAGAATGCCACCCTGGGCTCCATAGTTGTAAGACAAATTGCTTAACTCTTTGACCATATTATGTCATTCTTTATATTTATAAACATGCATGTTTTTCCACCTATGAAATTCTTCTCACAAGGCATCAGCAACCCAAGAAGGCTTTTGTAGAACTTGCCTAAGGTGAAATGTTGTGAATTAAATCAAGAACAACATGGTCATAAAATAAACCTCCTGACCATGCAGACGTGCATGATTTATCATCATACTCCTTCTTAATACATTTGCTGTTAAAACCCCTGGCCAGCTTTATGGCATAGAACCTATCACTAGTCATGACCATTCCTTTGTGTCCTATTTCATTTTTAAAATGGTAGCAGTATCTGGATGGGGATTTGGGTTCTATTTTTTTTGCAGAGAAAGTGACTGTAGAGATTTAATTATTGGGATGGTCTTAATACATTTTGTTCCATCTGATGCATTAGATTTTCCTAAGTAATTTCCATCTGTCTAGCTTGTCAATTCTTACATTTTATCAATCACTCAGAGATTTTAGAGTAACTTATATCTCATATGGCTATTCCCTTAGGGTTCCCCATACATATGTACGTACGTATGTACATACATACATACATAATACATACATAAATGCATACACATACACACACACATACATACATACACATACACATACATGCATACACATACACACACATACATACATACATACACACACATACACACACACATGCATGCATACACATACACACATACATACATACATGCATACACATACACACACACTTACATACATACATGCATACACATACATGCATACACATACACACACATGCATACATACATACATACATACATGCATGCATACACATACATACATACATACATACATACATACATACATGCATACATGCATGCATGCATGCATGCTTTATTTATTATTTATTTTGATGTTCTGTTTCATTTCTATGAAATTGTTTTTACTGTTGTTGTAATGGTTATTGCTGTTGTTCATTATTAGTTTTTATTTTAATTTTTCCACATCTAGAACTCATTTCACTTTATTTTTTATACTTTATTTTATTGCTTTGTGGGCTAATTTTTATTCATTTTGTATCTTAATAGTTCATTCTGCATGTATTTAGATTTGCATTCTCAAGTTTGATATTGTCTTTAATATACATTGTTGCTTTGTTTCTGTTGTCAATTGCTTTTTTTTTTTCTCTCTTTGTCTTTAAATAAATTCCATTTTTATTCATCTTTACACTTACCAAATACCTCTGACTTGGCATTTCAATATATCCTTGATTGTAATGTGTGTATTTATTATTTTTTTTGCAATACAAAGACCACATGTTTTACTACCATTTACATAAGGCTCTTTGCAACTTTTTTTTATTAAAGAAGCACAGAAGGTGAAAGTTACAAAGTAGACTGCAAATCACAAATTCCTTTTTTGTTTTCTTTTACTTGTTTCAGTCAATTGACTGCAGCCATGCTGTAGCACTACTTTGAATGGTTTTATTCGAATAAATTGACCCCAAGATATATATTATTTTTTTAAGCCTAGTACTTATTCTACCAGTCTCTTTAGCTGAGCCACTAAGTTACGGGGATGTAAACACACCAACACCAGTTGTCAAGCAGTCGTGTGGAGGAACAAACATAGACACAAAGACAAACATATGTATATGCATACGATAGGCTTCTTTCAGTTTCCTTCTACCAAATCCACTCACAAGACTTTGGTCAACCTAAGGCTATAGTAGAAGACACTTGCCCAAGGTGCCATGCAGTGAGACTGAACCCAGAACCATGTGGTAGGGAAGCAAGCTTCTTACTACACAGCCATGCTTGCAACTATATATCCAGGATCTTGAAATTCCAAATCTTGTATGTTAAACCAGTGGTTCTCCAATTGTAAAATCTCCTCATTTAAAGAAATATCACTTTCAAATTTTTGGCACAAGGCCAGCAAGTGTGGAGGAGGGTGTAAGTGATTACATTGACCTTAGTGCTCAACTGATACATATTTTATCAACTCCAAAAAGCATAAAAGGCGACAAAGTTGACCTTGGAGGAATTTGAACTCAGAATACAAAGATAGACAAAATGCTACTAAGCATTTTGCCTGGCATGGTAATGTTTCTGCTAGCTCACAACCTTAATTCATCTGAAGAAATATTAGTACAATTTTTTTTTACTCCTTCCCACCAAGCATTTAATGAGGGAACAAAATAGTTTGCATCCTCTTTTTTGATGATGGTGTTGAACAAACTTAAAAAGTTCAAAACCAAATTAACTTTTATCAAACCTAGTAATTTTGTCCACCTTTTTTTTTAAATCCCAACAGCTCATCTCCTCCCCTATAAAAAAAACACTGTATTCTGATCTCTACACATTATGATTAGTTTCCTATATTACAACATTTGCCTTTGTTAGTCATATACTGTTGTATACAGGCTTAATGCAACTCAAATTTTATATCTGCTGCCTGATTATTGCTACTATAATGTTATTGCATTACATTAGTTTGTTTTTTATTATATACCCCATCCATTGGATGGTGTAAGTTTGTGATAGGACTGGAGTCAAAAATAGTGTAATTCTGCTTCTGTTTATGCTTCTGTTATGTGGACAGAATGTATTTTGAGAAAATCGATATTCTATCGACAAAAACTGCGATTGTAATAAAATGTAAATGATCGTGGCAAACACCAGTGCACTGTCAGGTAGCAGAAGATAAAGAGTATTGCTTAGAAATATCACACTTAAGTGCAAAGTTTAAATAAAAAGAATGTGCAAATTGAAACGGTTTCAAGAACTTCTCTGAAAATGAAAGACAGCCAAAACCGGGCTTCTTTGGGAAAAAAGGATGTTAGCATTAAAATTACCTTATTAATTTGGAAGTAATGAAAATACTTTATAAATAAAGTTAAGTCCACATAACCAGAAAACTTCAAATGGGATATAGGGTTCGGCAATATGCGATGTTGACCGATAAAGTAGCAACCCTTGTGGATGAATAAGCTACCAGAACTGACTGAATAGTGTTCTTTTTAGAAGGTAACTGATGAATTTGATCTGGAAAATTCATAAATATGATAAGAAGAATTTGCCAAATATCACTCAATTATACTTACTGATAAAAAATAACTCATAATTTGAAATATTAATACTAATATTCCTTCTTCATGAAATGGAATTAAAGTATAAATAATGGGCATGTATGAGTCAAATCAAGTGAGTCACACAAAAGTCAAAAAATACCACTCATTTTTTATTTTATATAAGTTTTAGATATTTATCCCCCAAATTTCCATGTTGTATTACCAATCGATTTGTCGTTTTCTACTGTCAATTGAATTTTGTTGTGAGAAAATATTCACACAGTTGACTGAGCGCCAATTAATACCATTTATTTGTTAAAGTTAATATTTCATTTAATTTTTACTTATTCACAATAATTGCCTTGTCCTCTTACTCTGTTGTGTCAGCTTATTTATTAAACACAGAATGACATGCCTGGATGCATGTGTTCGAGTACAGTTCATTCTAGAATGATATTGATTTTTACTGCAATCACATATATTCTTTCATGAAATTGCTTAGAAAACTTAATACAGTTAATGCTCTGATGCTGATTCGACAAATATAGTGACTGTTTGTATGTGATTTGCAGAATGATAGCCAATAAGTGCCATTGAAAGTGGATTTTCCATCAAGATTTTGATTAAAAAAGGGAAAATCTCACTTTGAAACTAAGAATTATGTTATAAAATTTAATTGATGCACCTACTGTGATGTCTTTTACCTATGTGTAAAATTTTAGCACAATAAGTTGAAAAATACGACTATTATAATCTTTTACACACACACACACACAGACAAAACAGGACTTATATATTATAGACTACTTTATATTTGTACCGTATTCTGTGACTAATAGAATTTTGTTGGGGTGCTGATGTTCTTCCATATCATTCAAGTGAGAAGTGTTTTTTTTTCAGGCTATTCCGATTTGTTTTCGTCTGTAATCAACCAATTATACACTGGGGAAACACCCAAAAAAACTGACTACTAGACAAAAATAAATAAATAGATAAATAGATCTACATGCACATATACACATATAAACATCCACACACGTGTGTGTTGATTTTTGTGCATGTATATATTGTGAATTACTCAATTCTCCCTTCCTGTATTGTTCTTTCCTCTTATATATATATCTCTGTCAATTCCTGAGCACTAATAAAATGAAAAATATCTGAAGCAAATTATCATAAAGTTAATTGCTTTTGTAGTTAATTCTAAACGAATTTCATGCCGTTTAAATTATGCCTGCACTCTATGCATTCCACAGCTTGTCTACTTTGTGTCTGCTGGAAGCTTCTCACAAATGCCATTATAAATTCAGAAATAATAATTATTTATCACAGATGATATTGTGATATTGGAATTGAATTCTTTGAAATGTTCTGTCTCATCTCCCTATAATCTGATTTAAAACATTACTGAAGTTAATATCTATCTCTCCTTCCCCTCTCTCTCCCCATCTCTCTATTGTCTCCATCTCTCTCCCCACCTCTTTATTGTTACCCTCTCTCTTTATGAGTTATTAAAAGAAGTATCGGCAATAGAATGGTGTTGATTTTTATTAACTACTTGGCTTAATTCTCATAACAGTGATGTTGGTAGCTAAGCTTCTGACTGAACCAAGGAAATTTATGTTTCCAATGGGTATTTTTCTCTCTACTTTGCTAATGCTGTCTGTCAGATGCAACGCCTGAGAGTAGTGTACCATCCTTTGCACAGCATCTTGGGAAAGTGTTGTGGGTAGACAAAAAACTGAAAGAAGCCTAGTATGTATTTGTGTGTGTGTATCACACACACACACACACACACACACCACACACACACACAGTAATTACAAATTAGAATGACAAAGGAATAAGAAATTATGTCATTAACTTCATTACTTTACAGCTGTTTCTGGTATAGTTGAATTCACTCTATTAATTCTATCTGTCCCATACAAGCATTGAAAAGTGGACATCAAATGAAGGTGATGAAGACAGGAGGCAGAATTTGAGCCCAGATAACTCAAAAGTGGAACAAATATTACAATGCATTCTATCTGATGCTCTTAATTGACTGTCCTAGGTTTATTTTAGCTGAATGAATGCATATTCATTTTATAAAATATGTGCGGATAACCAATCAAGCTAGACAGAAAACAAGTGAAGAGTCTGTATTTTCTACTGAAATGACAGTTCACTGTATGTCACCTTCTTCAGCATACTCTTCAGCTTTGATAGTTGTAAAAGAAATACTTGTGATTTTCATATTGGACAACCCGCAAAGTCAGCAGTTTCATTATAGTCACCTTGCATCTGGCTAGATTTTCATTAACTTGGGGAAAATGTGTCTTTATTAAAACTCCTCTGACATAAGGGGCCACTGTTGCCAGTTTTTGTAACTGAAAACAGTGGCCTGTGGTAAAACCATGCTGTGAAAAGCTGAGCACATATTATTAGCTTATTGCTATTTTCAAGTAAATAAAATATGTAAAAGAATCTCTGTTTGGTTTAACAAAGCATCCAGTTGTTTAATCAGCTGTACTACATTTTCATTGAATTAGAATGTAAAGTGGTTGAGTATCCCACAGACAAGTGTGTGAAAATTTGTACCTTTTGAATACCAGTTACAATCCATGCTTTCACACAGTTTTTGCCTACCCAGCTTCACTCAAATGTCTTGGATTGACCCCGTAACTTAGTGGTTTGGCAAAAGTGACTGATAGAATAAGTACTAGGCTTACAAAGAATGAGTCCCGGGGTTGATTTCTTTGATTAAAGGCAGTGCTCCAGCATGGCCACAGTCAAATGACTGAAACAAATAAAAGAATAACAGAATATACTGTATTTACTCGTGTATAATTTTTTACAGTTAAAGTCAAGTATTGAACAGTGGAGCGAATACATGAGTAGATATGGCGTGTGAATGTTTGCACACGCATGTGTGTGTGTGCATGTGCTTACACGACTAAAAAAAATAAACATTTATATAAAGGTTTGAACAGTCTGAAACTATTTGTTTATATCCGATGCCAAGAAATTTTGTTTCTGTTAAATACATTTGTGATAACTTTGTCTCATTCAGCCACCAACCATTGAAAATGTAAACGAAAGTCCAGAGATGGAAATGTTTGACGTGCAACTTGTGAAGGACACCCGCGGTCTGGGTATTACTATTGTCGGATACGTTGCAGGTGGAGGTGCTCCAGGTATGTATATTGGATGTTTGCATTT
>NC_043019.1:21671353-21718853 GCF_006345805.1 Octopus sinensis | reverse complement strand
TCTCTCTCTCTCTCTCTCTCTCTCTCTCTCTCTCTCTCTCTCTCTCTCTCTCTCTCTCTCTCTCTCTCTTTCTCTGCACACACACGCACACACACACACACACACACACACACACTCGTTTTAAAATTACTTTCAGTAGTTGCCTGATCACGTTCTGAGGGCAGGTAATAATATTCTCTTATAGTATACGGTAACGAAATTATACTCCACTAAAATGTGTCAGTTTTACACTGTAACTATGGCAGCACAAGCTGATGGAATCATTAGCATGCCAGGCAAAATGCTTAGTGGTATTTCATTCATCTTTATGTTCTGAGTTCAAATTCTACCAAGTTTGACTTTGCTTTCATCCTTTTGGAGTTGAAAAAATAAATCCCAGTTGATTTATACTGGGGTTGATGTATTGGATTTACTCCCCACCCCCAGACTTGTTGGCCTTGAGCCAAAATTTGAAACAGTGCAACAAAAGCAAAACAGCAGGGAAGTGGCTTTACCATAACAAAGTATTTATTATGAAATCTACTGTTTGTGGAGAAGAAAAAAATGAAGCAAGTAGGCGCAGGAGTGGCTGTGTGGTAAGTAGCTTGTTTACCAACCACATGGTTCCGGATTCAGTCCCACTGCGTGGCACCTTGGGCAAGTATCTTCTACTATAGCCTCGGGCCGACCAAAGCCTTGTGAGTGGATTTGGTAGACGGAAACTGAAAGAAGCCCGTCGTATATATGTGTGTATATATATATATATATATATATATGTATGTATATATATATATATGTGTGTGTTTGTCCTCCTAGCATTGCTTGACAACCGATGCTGGTGTGTTTATGTCTCCGTTACTTAACAGTTCGGCAAAAGAGACCTATAGAATAAGTACTGGGCTTACAAAAGAATAAGTCCGGGGGGGGGGGCGAGTTGCTCGATTAAAGGCGGTGCTCCAGCATGGCCGCAGTCAAATGACTGAAACAAGTAAAAGAGTAAGTAGTTCTAAACAATAGAAAGTTATGTATGATTGAAAATTAAGTTAATATAAAACCATGATCATTGCTTAACTCTGTCTTACAGAAAGCAATGATAATGGCTTTTAGCAGGATAACAGTTAACTTCACATGTATTAGCTGTATACTGGCAGGATAAATCCTAACATCAATGCAAGTGGTTGAAGTAGTTACTTATAGGAGCTTATTCCTAGCTAAGTATTTCTCCCGCTGTTATCTTACTACGAAGATGGCATTAGTGGTACTGCTTCCTGGCATAATGCTCAACTGAATCCCCTCTAGGTTAATTCTCTTCTTAATCAACTTAGCTACAACTCTTTCTCTTTCTCCCATAACTTGGTCCATCAATCTGATGCCTCTGTAATTGCCTTTTTTCGAATGCATCACCTTTGCCCTTGCTGTAGTTGATGATGATGATGATGATGATGCTACCCCCAGTCATATGGTGTATAACATCTTTCTGTACTATCTGTTTGACTCTGTTAGTGACTAGCTCATGTTCAACATATGTATTTACATACAGTTGTGAAATTATTACATACACACACGTGTGTATGTGTGTGTGTACATCGACATATAAATCTCTCTCTCTCTCTCTCTCTCTCTCTCTCCCTCCCTATCTCTCTCTCTCTATATATATATATATCATCATCATCATTGTTCAATGTCCGCTTTCCATGCTATCATGGGTTGGACAATTTGACCGAGGGCTGGTGAACGAGATGGCTGCACCAGGCTTCAATCTTGATTTGGCAGAGTTTCTACAGCTGGATGCCCTTCCTAACGCCATCCACTCTGAGAGTGTACTGGGTGCTATATATTATTATCATCCATTCTGGTTTGACAGGAGTTGGTCAGCTGGAGACCTGCCTGGGCCCCATTTATCTGTTTTGGCATAGTTTCTACAGCTGGATGCCCTTTCTAATGCCAAACACTTTATATAGTGACTGGGTGCTTTATGTGTTAGAGAATATGCTTGTGTGCATGGACAGCCATGATTTTATTTAGTTTGATGTGTCTTCTCAAGCATAGCAAACCTTGCCATCTCTATGAGGCCCGGAACTCTTTCTCACCACTTTGTTCCACATCTTCCTGGATCTGGCACCTCCAGTAGTGATGGTGAGGCATTGCACCCTCCCAGATACTGGTGCCATGGTAAAATGCATCCAGTTGTCTTTGTGAAATGGTTTGTGATAAAAAGGGCATCCAGCTGTAGAAGGCAATCCAAAAGGGAAATGTACTAGCAAGGTATGATTCTCCAATTCATCTAGGATTGGGGGCTGGAATTAATCTGAATAAGAACTGACTTGGACCATGATGACTTGTCCAACTCAGGTCAACATAGAAAGTCAACATAGAATCATAATGATGTCATTATGATGATGGTGGTGGTAACAGCAATGATAGAGACATACAATAGGCTTCCACACAGTTTCCATTTATTAAATTTCTCTCAAAAGTTTTCTGAACCCAAGCACATTTTAGGAGACACTACTACTTTGCTCAAGGTGACATACAGCTGAACGGTGGAATCAAAACCAAAACCATTTGCTTGTGAAGTAAACTTATTAACCATAACAGCTCAACACATGTTGGACTGGAGCCAGCTGCTTTTCTCTCGGCGGTTTCACTAGTGTTATGTAATAAACATAATAGAGTGCAGAGCCAGTGGCTTAATGTCAATTCACGACTGCTTAACTTAGAAGCAATATAGGTTAACCGTTTGTCTATCACATCTGCAATTGCTCTGCGATAGTAAAGTTAGACATCTGAACAGTTTATTGAGATTTGTTCTATATTACTACATTACCAATCTATTCCTAGGTTTTCACAGCATCAAATGATTTAGCTTTTATGTCAATATTAGTTTTCGTTTAATTGCATTTCGGTTGTTTTTGGAGGTCTTTTTGTTGTTGTTGTTGATATTGTTGTTGTTCTTTAATCGCTTAATCTTCTGTTTCACCGTCATATATGTGAAATGCCTTGAAATTTCTTTGCATAAAATCGTTTGAAGGACTTAGATGTATAACTTTTAAGCACCTACCAAAATATCTAATAGCTTCCTCATTTGTTCTTGTTGCTGTTGTGTGTGTCTGTATAAGTGAGTGAGATAAACAGAGAGAGAGCGAGAGAGAGAGACTGATAGGCAGACAGAGAGACTGTAAAATTTAATAACCTGCTTTGCCTTCAAAATATATTTCTTTTAAGTCTGGCAAAACCAGAAGTGGCTGGAGAGCTAGTGGGAAACATTTTGAGTGTGCAGTGTAATCTAATGTCGTTGTCTTCTTCTTCTATCAGATAATTTATTTGATAGTAAACAGTCTCCTGTAATTTCAATACCCTACCGAAGCTGTTTGATACTCGGTCATTATTTCTTGTTTGTTTCTTTGTTATTCATCTCAAAGCTATGGAGAAGTGTAAGTAGTGTTTAGACGTAAACACAACAGCCAAATGGTAGATGGTAGAGTTGTTAGTAGTTGTACTGCTCTAAACTCTTATAACCTTCAGACAAGAAAGATTCCACCGAGAAATTGGTTCTTTTATATAAATTATTTTAACTTTTTTTTATTCATTTATTTATTATTTATTTATTTTTTTGCATCAATTTCTGTTTTTTGCACAAAAGCAACTCTCAAACAGGCTGGTAGAATGGAGTGGTGGATAGATATCGTGTTTCAAGTGGTTGTTGTTGTAACTGTTATTTTATCAACATCTCCCACCACCATCACCCAAGTCAGTTATGGTGGAAGCAACTCTGAACCTAAATCATTCCAATTATGACCATCCTGTCCTATTTTCTAAGACCACCAACATTCTCCAGTGTGGTCTTCCAACAAATGATTTTATTGCTACTTTTAACAGGTCAGCTGACCACTTACAGGTTTCCTTCTTTGGCTCAGGCCAATTAGTACCAGTTGTAAAGTTTTTAGATTGTCTCCACCACCTTCAAATCACCAAAATGAATTAATCCATACAATTGGAAACTAAGTTGCTATTTTAAAAAAGAAATAGAAATATTAAATTGGGACTGAAAATGAAGACATTACATGTCATAGGCTTTTGTCCCTTACATTTTTGTTGGAGAAGCTGAACTATTCCCCAGATACTGTATTTTATTACCCCTGAAATGAGGAGCAGCAAATTGACCTCAGTGAGATTTGAACACAGAGTGCAGCAAACCAGATCAAATATCTCAAGGAATTTTGTCCTATACTGCAACAATTCTACCAGTTTACCACTATAGCCTTGGACCAACCAAAGTCTTGTGAATGAATTTGGTAAATGAAAACTGAAAGATACCCTTTGTATGTGTGTGTGCATATGTGTGCGTATGACTTTTTGTGTCTTTGTGTTTGCCCCCACACTTCCACTTCACAAATGGTGTAGGTTTGTTTATATCCCCATGACTTAGTGGTCTGGTAAAAATAGAATAAATACCTGCAAGTGTTTGTATTGATTTGAAGGTGGTGCTCCAGTTTGACTATAGTCTTAATGACCATAGCTAGTACAAGATAAAAAATAGCATCTCTTCACTACCTACCGATGCCAGAATTTCTCACAACTTATAGAATATGCCATGCATATATAATAGAATAATGAATCAAAACACAAAAATGATTCCAAAATCACCCATTAATATATAATTAGCCTAGTTATCACTTTTTATAATCCAGTCTGTGATTCAGAATTGGCAGAATGATAGATTGGTTGGTAGAATCAGTCGACTGTTGAGGAAAAAGGAGAAAATAATATCTTGCAGTATTTAGTTGGATTTCTTGGCATTGGTTTTAAATCATGCCAAGATTGACTTCGTTTATATTCTTTCTGGAGTTGACAAACTGTTTTAGAATAAGTTGATCATTAGAATTTATCAGAGCAATTTATATGGAGTAATTTTACATTAAGGAGTGGAACGTGCAATTTTCTGTAATTCAGACTGCCTCATGGTCCCAACAGACAAAATGGAAAAGGCATTGTCCTGGAGGATGGTGAGGGAGATGCACTGGAACAGCTCTTCTGACTCATGAGGAACATACTTGCAGATAGCCATCTCTGCCCTGATAGTGGTGGTGAGCAGGGATAAGTGGAAGCCCTATGAGTTTCCACTGCCACAGGCTCAACCATAAACCTGTCAGAGACTGACCAATACCATGACAGTTTGCTTTTCTCTACCTGAAGAACAGTGAAGCCCAGGCTGGGAGCTGAACATGCCAAGTTGATGCTAAAGAAATAGCAGGCAGATACTGGGTTGATTTCATCATCTCTTATTTACCTCCTCTCATATGTGTGTCTTTGTACCAAAGATAGAAATCAGTGCTTTTAGCTGTGAAGTTTTTCAGTGTTAACACAGCTGGAAGGTAAAGCACAGAATCTGTGAGCTTTTCTTAGGTTATCAAGACTTTTGTGATGAAGTTCACCTTGGACTAAAGACTTGGTCCAAGTACATGTAACAGTACAAAATGACTTGTGGTATTTATTCTAGCTTCTTTCTTTTAGAGTTCAGTGTCCACCAAGGTCTGCTTTGATTTTCATCCATCTGGGGGTTGACAAAATACCTGTCTAAGACAATGGCCTGGCAGAATTGTTTGGGATTTTGAGGGATGCTTTGCAGTATTTGTTCTGGCTCATTGTCTTCTGAGTTCTAATTCTACTGTGCCCTTGTTGAGTGGTTGGCTTAATTTGTTGCTTTGTCTTATACCACTACCCTAGTCTTAGGGTACCTTTAGCACAGTCCCCACTCTTTTGCAAACATGTGGAAAGGGCCTCCCTTTTGAGATTGTCTACCACTAGAATTGATAGAATGGTTGCACTAAAATGGATCATAGTCGCTGCTCTCCTTCCATCCTCACAAGGTGAAAGAAAAAGACAGTAATACTTGGGTATATGTCATTATTAGAAATGGTAGTTTGTCAGACTTCCATACAAGGTTTTTGGTTGATCCACTATTATTATGGTAGAAGACACTGGCCCTTTGTGCTGAGCAGTGGGATTCAACTGCTATTCCTGTGTGCCCATTGTCCAAGCTAAACCCTTTATTCCTTGCTTCATGTTTCCACAAACCCCCAAGCTGTTACTATTTTGCCTCTTGTCTGGCCATGAATGTTTGAGAGAGAAGCCTTTTTCTTACCCTTGGGTTTTGAAACAAATCTTCATGAATGACCATTTCTCTTCAGATATTTTGGCAACCACATCAATAATAATTACAGTTGCACTTCATGAGTAATTTGATTATTTATATATTAATTTTGCTGATTTTTAGTTAACAAATACATTGTCAGTGACATAGATTCAAAGGTAATTCTTTAAAAAAAACATGAATCATGATAGATAAGATAGTTTGGTAAAGTTAGTGGATGTTGAGAATTGAAGAAAAAGGAAATACAACATTAAGAAAACAAGAAAAAAACAGGTATTGCAGTTAGAAAAAAACAAAAATTCATGTAAAAAAATTTGGTGATGGTGATGAGAGCATTGTTTTTCTTTAGCTTTTATGAAAAAAAAAAAGTTTTTTATATAATACTTTTCACCCTTTGGAAGATGAGGTCTCAGGTGGTGTTTTTGGTTAAAAGAAACATAACATAAATATCAAATGAAACTGTCAGTGAATGTTTATATAAAGTATATTGGAAAGAAGAACCACAATACAATAAACAATGAACAGTGGCATGAAATAGAGTGGAGGGTGTGGTGGGGCAGAATGATTGAAACTTGTGTTGAGGCTTGGTTCAGAGGAAAGAGTTGAAAATAAAATAAATTAGCTCGAGGACCATAAAAATGAACATAGCTTTTCACCTTACTACAAATATATAACATTATATATATATATATATATATATATATATATATATATATATATATATATACACATATACACATACACACTGAGATACATGAGTGTATGTGTGTGTATATATATTACATGCATGCGTGCGCATGCACACACACATACATATACATACATACATATATATATATATATATACAGAGAGAGAGATAGAGAAACCTACCAGCACAGAGTGTATGTGTGTGTATATATATTACATGCATGCGTACGCATGCACACACACACACACACACACATACATACATATATATATATATATATATATAGAGAGAGAGAGAGAGAGAGAGAGAGAGAGAGAGAGAGAAACCTACCAGCACAGACTGTATGAGTGTATGTGTGTGTATATATATTACATGCATGCGTGTGCATGCACACACATACACACATATATATATATAGGAAGAGAGAGAGAGAAACCTACCAGCACAGACTAAAAGCAGAAGAACACTTATGTAAGATGTGAATGACAAGCGTTGGTAGTGGTGCTCTAGTATGGCCAGATTCACAAAGGTTTGAATCAGATAACATTTTTGTTTTTTTCATCAATTTGTTTATCTGTCATTGAAGAATTGCTCTCTGACTGTTCCTGCCTTTCTCACCTCTCTCTCTCTCTTTCTCCCCTCTCTCAATTTCTGTATTTTTCTTTGGTTTTCCTTCTATCTCAATCTATTCCACTCTCTGTCTACCTTATGTCTCTTCCTGTGTGTCTATTTTCCTCTGACTTCACCCTTCCTCTTCCTTGCTTTGCTTCTCTCTCTCTCTCTCTCTCCCTACAATCTCTTTGTTTTTTTTCTCACTCTCCCTTTTAACACCTTCCTCCACTGTACACAAATATATTTATTTCAAACCATCAATCTCTGTTTGTTAAAGAGAAATAAATCTGTCATATTTTCTTATATTCTCAGATGAACTGTCAGGAATATATGTTCAAAGTATAGCTGAAGGCAGTGCTGCCCACCTTGATGGAAGAACCCAAGTCAATGATCAAATTATTGAGGTAGGAGTCATTCTCTTTTCTTTTTCACTTAATTATTTCACTTTTCAGCTGTTCTTTGGGATTTGTAAATGACCGTGCGAAGTGAGGTGACGAGAATGGCTCCTTTGCACATCACACGGTCGATACAATAAATATGAAAAGAGTAAATGAATATATGTGCCAGAAGGGAAAGAGAGACACAACCGGGTAGAATGTTTAAGAGATTTTATTTATATGTTAACATGTGCGTCATATATGCATAATAATAGATAGGCTGTCATATATACAAAGTGTATGTGTGTGCGATAAGTACAGAGCATTGAAAGAGTCTATAATATGACTTTAGAAGAATGTTCAGACACAAGGATGATAAATACCAGTTCGTAGACAAGGCACATGATAGTTAAAGTGCTGTATCAAGAAGTTGTGGCAGTAATGCAGAGCCTGTTGAGGTACATGTCGTACGAGAAGTTGTGGCTACGATGTTGCTGCGGGTCACTTGGGTCAGGAAGTTCTCACAGGTTGTATTTGCTGTTAACCATGGTGAAGTGATTCACAAACAGTGGTGTGTTGGAACCTGTGCAAGCGTTGCATGTTGCTGTGTATGTAGAGAGATTATGTTGATGTTAGGACGAATACTGGACGAAGTTGATGAGTCTCCATGTGGCTGCTGTTGTGTTGTCACTGGAACTGGCTGTGTCCTGTGTGGTCAGTGGCTAGAACTTAAAAGGGCTGGAACCGAATGACCTTGACTCAATGTGAAGCTAGAGTTTTATAGGATGCAGTCGGCTCACCGGAAGTTTAGAAGAGACTGTCTCATGTGACCTAATCAGAAGACCGTGATTGGCTGGGTTGCATATTGGCATGCAATAGAGCAAGAGACAAGTTGCGCCAATACCAACCAGAGTAGTAGACACAACAGGGTTCAAAAGGCCAGCCAAAGGCTAGCTATTATCTACTACGTCTGTATTTATGTATATATAACAGATAGAGAGGATTTCCCTCAAGCGTACACTACAGATTCTTTTTCTCTCTGCACTAACACATTTACACATAATGACAAAACATGCAGTCTTTCTTACATAACTCTATTACAATTCTTATTATTTTGCTGGTGCATGCCAATTTAGTTAGCAGGTATTTTATTTTGAGGTTTGATGACAAGTCTCCTCAAATCTCAAGAACCTTTCTTAGGATTCTTGCAGGATATAGAATGGTATTTTTCTGTAGGTCGACAGTGTGAGTTCCAATTCCAGTCTCTTTCAGACTTTTGGGTAGTGTTTTGAATTATGTGCACCAATTAGTACAGGAATAATAATTGTTTTGGACTTCTACAACCTCCTCAGCTCTCTGGTTAGATCCTGATATTTTATTATTATTATTATTATTATAATATTCATCATTTTTATTATTAATAAAATGAATTGCTGAAATTATTGTCAGAGTCATCATCTGCTTACAGAAAAAAAACAAAGCCAAAAAATGTCAAAAGTTAACTTATCACTTACATATTTAATATATGGAGGATTAAAAAAAATGATTAAAGCGTTTTATATAGTGAGAAAAAAAATACATCTCAATGCCTAATATTTCTGTAATCATTTCATCAGGGACAATAAAATATCTTCTGGCATGTTTCAGTCTTATTAGACCTCTTTGGCATTACATAGACTGAAGCAATGATAATGCAATTACTGTATAGATATACAACAATGCACATAAATGGGCGTAGGAAATAAGTGTATTTTCCTATTCCTACTCACATGCATAATTGTACATTCACTTTAGTAAGTACAATTAAGTCTATGCTTCATTGACGAGTCCTTAATAAGACAGGAACATGTCCTGGATTGACTCCCCAAATTATTATTTTTATTATTGTTTTAATAATGAATATCATTTTTAGTCATTGAGCTAATGTGGCCTTTTCCTCACTGAATTTTAATTAGATTTTTTTTCTTTATGCTCATTCATAAATATGTGATGATAACTGCTACTATTTATTATTAATGGTTTCAGAAATATACATCAATACTTTCCCTTTTGTATACATGTAAAAAACAAAACAAAACAATTAGGAACATCTTGGAAAACATCCATAAGAAACAAAAGACAATACAAAGCCAAAAAAAAAAGATCAAGATTAGCCAATACTCTGTAAGAATGAATGTTCTTAACAGTATGAACAGATCCTAATATTGCTATTTTGGGAACTTGCCTACATCTGTTCTTAAAGATAATCTGCCAGTGTCTTTACAAAAATCATTCTGTATCATTCCACCACAGTCACCACTATCGTCATATGATGATAATTTGACGTCTGTTTTATAAACTGGCATGAGTTAGATGCTGGCATGTATACTGATTACGTATTGGTTGATGGAAACGTTTTTCACTTGCAATGATGTCTTTACTTCAACAGCTAGGTTGGTGGAATTTTTTTCGCCTTTCAGCTCTCTCTATATAATATGTATATTATGTATATGATATTTGAGTGTATGCATTTCTGCGCATATGTCTATATGTACACATGTATGTATATATATATGAATGTATGTCTATATCTATCTATCTATCTATCTATGTGTGTCTATATCTATGTCTGTGTGTGTGTATGCATGTGTATTATGTTGTAGGCATAGCATGGCCAAATGGTTAAGAATTTTGCTTTACAACCACAAGGTCTCAGGTTTGGTCTCACTGGGTAGCACCTTGGGCCAATGTCAGTTTTTATAGCCTTGGATTGACCCCTGTACCTTGTGATAGAAACTAGGTAGACAAACTTTTTAGAAGCAACTTGGATTGTAGCAGTAATTCAAAAAGTACAGACTTGATATTTAATAATAATAATAATAATAATAATGAAATTATTGCATACAGTGCTCTGGTGCACCACATTGTCTGACACACCATGTGCTGACTCTGCCTGAGAATTACATTAACAATACATACGTTTGTTTGTGGAATATTCATGCTTCTGGTGTGGGAACTACCACATGTATTATAGTTCATCTGGTACACCATGTTGGCCCACAAACCTAATATTAGACAGAGGCTCTACAACTGATGGAGCATTTTATAAGATTATCACAATCCCTTTTGAAATTCTTCAAGCCTTAACTCCACATCTGTCCTGGACATGTTGACAACTCCAACAAAGTAATAACAGACTCAAAGACCCCAGCCCTAAAACACTTGGAATGAAAAAAAACCTTTTAACCTAGACTCGGTTTTCTTCTACACTTCAGTACCTGCTCTCCGTCAACCTCTACCACTTTTGTCTTATACCCTCAGATATCTACCAACTAACTCCATTGTAAGCAATGCATACTTTCAGTATGGTGGCTCCATCTATGAATAGACTTTAGGACTATTAATGGAGGTTAAGCTTGTCAGATCTGTTGGCCATCACATACATGGACCAGCTCAGGGTGGCTAAGTAGTCTACATTCCTTGCAACTTTTTCCTCCAGGTATATAGATGATATCCTAATGCTGATTTCTTCTTGTGAAGAGGCTGTCAACATAATATCACAAGTTTAACTACATTGTAAACAACATTCAATTTGAAATGAAACATCTCAATATCATTGGATCTCTCCCCCACTTTCTCTCTCTCTCTCTCCCACCCTCTTTCTCCCTCTCTGTTCAATTTCCAGCTCTAGGTTACAGTGAAAGGATCCAGCTATTGAATCCAAAACCAATTCATTTTGAAGTAAACTTCCTGACCACTCAGCTGTATTCCTGTACTATGATGTATTTGAATTCTCTCGACTTTTTGGGTCCTCTCACTCTCCCGCTTCTCTTTTTCTCTCTCTCTCTATGTGTGTGTATATATATATATATATAAATATATGTGTGTGTGTATATATATAAATATATATATAAATATATATGTGTGTGTATATATATAAATATATATATAAATATATATGTGTGTATATATATATATATATATATATATATATAAATATTTATATAAATATATATGTGTGTGTATATATATATATATATACACACACACATACATACAAATATCCCTCATTGCTTTTCTCTCTTTCACTTACACTCTTACACATCTATTTGAATTTCAAGTTTTATAGAATTTCTCATTCTCTTATACACAGAGTTAGGATAGAGTGAGTGAGTCTCTGTGTGTGAGTTTGTGTGAGTGATATAAATGAAATTAAAAGTAAAATATGCTATGAAACCAAAATGCATGTTTTTAATAAGTTGTTTCCCATCTCCACACAAACACGCACACACAATAAACCCATTGTACACACAGATATAAAATGCAAATTTTCTCGCACACAAACACACATGTACATAATGCATGCACCTTCATATAAAATTTAAACTTTGCAGTACATACATACAAATAATAATAAACGCATGCACGCTCATGTGAAATGTAAACTTTCTAGAGTATATGCATGCCAAACACATATATGCACACACACCAAATACATTATATATGCACACTCATAAATATAAACTTTCTAGCACCCACAGACACGTGCACATGCACACACACACACACACACACACACTCATAAAATGTAAACTTTCTAAAAACATTGTCCAGTCCAGTTTGGCTGTGATGAATTGATTGAAATCAACAATACAGACATCACAGGAGACAGAGAATTATCTGTCTGAAAATCATGAAATAAAATTTTTTTTAAAATAATATTTCCATCGTTTTAGATTTATCAGAGAAAAGTTGTCACAATAATAATTTCTGAAAAATTGGCAGATTTATAGTGGGTTGTATTTTTTTCTTCTTGTGTTTTGTTTTAGTTTATTTGAATAAACTTCATTTTTAAAAATATATTTATTAATTACGACTATAAAGCATATTGGCAATTGAGATTCGTGTCTGTCTGTTGTCTCCAATTTGTCTGTTCTGTCAGCATTTACTTCTATTTTGATGTGTATATATATATGTATATATAGATATATATATACATACATATAAAAATATATATATATATATATATATATATTTTTTTTTTAAATAATGTACATATGTATATATGTATGTATGTATGTATGTATGTATGTATGTATCTATCTATCTATCTATCTATCTATCTATCTATCTATATCTATATATATATATATATATACACACATATACACACACACAAATGCAAACATATCTACATACTAACATTTGTAGGTGCAGGCATGGCTATGTGGTTTAAGAAATTTTCTTCTTGTTCATATGTTTTCTGGTTCAATCCCACTACATGGCACCTTGTGCAAGTGTCTTCTGTAGACCTGAGTGGATTTGGTAGATGGAAACTGAAAGAAGTCTGTTGTATGTATGTGTGTGTGTGTATCCCATTGTCTAGATATCATATGATTGCTGTAAATGAATGTTATTCATTTTCAGAATTCAGCAAAAATGTGTCTGTTCATTGAGAAATATTACTTTGCTTGGAAACAGATAAGGGTTGGTGACAGGAAGGGCATCCAACTGTAGAAAGCTATCTGCTCAATAAATTCTAAGTGACCCATGCAAGTATTGGAAAGTGGACATTAAAATGATGTATATATAATTGCACACACACACCATCATCATCATCAATTTTATATCCATTTTCTATAGCATACTGGGGATGCACCTGTCTTATACATAGGAAGATAAAGATGTACATACACATATATGAGTGTGTGTAAATAAGTATATATATATATTTTGCTTTCTTTTGTCATCTCTTTTTCTTATAAATAGACAAATAGATAGACTCAATAGATAGATAGATAGATAGATCGAGAGAGACAGAGAGAGATTGCATAGTTTCCCTTACAGACACAAGTTAGCTTGTCTTTGAAAACATGTGAATCAACATGGAAGGAAGAAGGTATACTCACTCTCACAGACACTCACACTCCTGTTAAATGAAAGGAAGAACGTTATTTGGTTGGAGAAACCCAAAAGTTTTTGTAACAGCTGATGATGTGGCAGCTGTTTTATAGGCATATATATATATATACACTCTGATTGTCTTCTCTGATTTAAGTTTGCTTTTGTATCGTGTCTTTTACTGTCTGTTTATGATACTAGCACTTTCTTTTCAGTGGTTTGTGTGTGAGTATAGGTGTGTGTATGTGTGCATATGTACACACACACACACACATATATACACACACACACACACAAACATATAAATCTAATCAGTGCCAGTTCAGAAAGAATGGTTTCAATTCAGTCTTATACTTATCATTTTTAGTATCAGTTTTGTTTGTTTGTTTGTGTGTGTGTCTCTGGGTGAGTGTTTTCTATAGCATCTGAAAAAAGTCTGTTGAATATATATACATGCTCATATATAAACCGAGATTTGTATGCATATATGCTTAGCCATTCTAGCATATACACGCACATTCATGCCTGTGCATACAATCATGTACGCATTCAAATCAAGCACAGATGTATTTATGCACACACACACACACACACACTCTTGCACTTTCATGCACAAACACATTTTATACAGACACAAACATACACGCATGCACAAATGTACTTTTGCTCATGCACACTCACATGCACATTTCTATTCTATTGAGAAAAAACACAAAGACTTTCTCCTTCCCCCATTCATTCTCTGTTTTTTGCTCTCCTCTTTCTATTTTTCATAGACTTCTGTTCCTGTATATATATATATATATATATAATATATATATATATATATATATATATATATATATATATATATATATACACACACACACACCACACACACACATTCACTCAGTCTATCTTCTCCACACTCTACATCCTACCAATGTTAGTTCCTATGGACTACATACATATATTATACATATATTACCAAAAACTCTGATAATTTAGAAATATCTCTCAATACGTTTCTCGTTTAGTAGTAATATGTGAACTAGATGACAATCTGATTATGCATGTGTGTATTACACACACATGCACACATGAAGTTTTACCAAAAGTAATGCTAAAAGGAGCATAACTGGTTTTATTAATTGCCGTAAATCTTTCAGATTACACATGTTTGTAGAATAACTCCTCCTTCATACAATGAACATCTTCCTCAACATAGTCTGCATCACAAATGATGCATTTGCATTATTGTTGAACCCAACTCTTGAATCCCCTTTGAAAAAGATTCAGATATGCACTGTTATAAACACTCCTTTACAGCCACTTTCAGTTTGTCCGTGTCATCATCTCATTGTCCCCAAACACTGTCCCTTTACTGGATCAAACAGGTGGAAATTGGCAGGTACTAGATTTAATCTACACAATGGATTTGGTGAATAGAAACTGAAAGAAGTCCATCATGTGTATGTGTCCTTGTGTGTGTATTTCTCCCATCATTACTTGACAACTGTTGTTGGTATGTTTATGTTCCTGCAACTTGGTAGTTCAGCAATAGAGATTGATAGAACAAGTATCAGGCTTAAAAGAAGTACTGGGGACGACTCATTTGATAAAGAATTGTTCAGGGCAGTGCCCCAACATCACTGCAGTCTATTGACTGAAATAAGTAAAAGATAAAAGAGATATATATGTATGTATATATACATGCACAAACACACACACACACACATATATATGTACATGTAAGTATGTGTGGGTATGTGTGTGTGTGTGTATATATATATATACGCATACATGTATATGTACATAAACACACACAGGCATACAAGCACACATGTTAGCTGATATTTTGAAACTAGAGTTATCTTTTTTTTGTGTTTTTGTTCACATAGAGAAACTAGAAAATATATTAACTGATTACAATGAAATAGTGATGAAGCAGGTGTAAAATAACAAATAAACTAAAATTCTCTTTTTACAAAAAAAAAATACTTATTGTTAATATTTTTAATATTGTCAATGATGAAATGTGATTGTTGTGAATTTAGAATTTATTTTCTAACACCTTATTTGTGGTTTTGCTAGAACAGCATTATTATAGAATATGACAGGTAGGTATACAGGAATAGTAAGTTCTATCCTGAGTCTTAGGACTCATAGGGCTAGTTACTCTGTTTCCATGATGTATAAGTGATTTGAGATCACAGCACCACCCCTGAATGGGATGCCAGTCTGTTGCAGGGCTATTCGTTTATAGGTGAGTGACTGGAATGATGTGATGTGTTTTGCTCAAGGATACAATAATGCTCTTCCTGTGAATTGAAACCATGATCTTGTAATTGTGAGTGCAACACACTAGCTACTAGGTGACACACTTTCACATTATACAGAAATAGGAATGGTGTTAAATTTGTTTCAAGCCTTCAGGTCCATTAGACGAGGACTCATCCCAGTTTCCATAGCATTTAAACAACTGAGTGTATAAGACTATTGAGCCGTTATTTAGTACTCGTTTTTAGATGGATCAACTGAAGCAGGAGGAAATAAATGATCTTGCTCAAAGAACAATGTAACACATAATCTGACAATCTTAACCTAAGCTTAATGATTATGAGCCCAGCAGTGAAACTGCTATGCCACACACCTTCACTGGAATAGCATATATATTTCTTTACTGCCCACAAGGGGCTAAACATAGAGGGGACAAACAAGGACAAAGGGATTAAGTCGATTATATCGACCCCAGTGCATAACTGGTACTTATTTAATCTACCCTGAAAGGATGAAAGGCAAAGTTGACCTCGGCAGAATTTGAACTCTGAACATAATGGCAGATAAAATACGTATTTCTTTATTACCCTCAAGGGGCTAAACATAGAGGGGACAAACAAGGACAGACATAAGTATTAAGTCAATTACATCGATCCCAGTATGTAACTGGTACTTAATTTATCGACCCTGAAAGGATGAAAGGCAAAGTCGACCTCGGCGGAATTTGAACTCACAACGTAACAGCAGCCGAAATACCGCTAAGCATTTCGCCCGGCGTGCTAACGTTTCTGCCAGCTTGCCGCCTTATATGGCAGATAAAATACCACTAAGCATTTCACCCGGCGCGCTAACGTTTCTGCCAGCTCACCGCCTTGGTATGGCATACACCATTGTGTTGTCTAGGGAGGCTTGGGATGCAATTACTCTAAGGATAGGATAGAGATGGATATAAAAGGTAACTGTGACTTTCTGAAAGACATCAACAACACATTATGAATGCAGATATGGGTGTGTAATTAAGAGGTTTCTTTTACGACCCGCATAGTTCTGGGTTTATTCTCAATGTGTAGCATCTTGAGCCATATTTGTACCTATCAATGAGAATTTTTCACAAAATTCTGATTTCATAAGTTTAAGTTAAAAAAGTGTTTAGTGAGCATTTTAGAACTTTGATGTCATCAATATCCTCTCTCTCTCTCTCTCTTTCTCATTTCCTTTTCAATTCTGTTCCATTCCAGGTTGATGGGAAATCTCTGAACGGCTTTTCGAACAGTGATGCCGTGAAACTTTTACAGCAGACAGATCGCACTGTTAACTTAAAACTCATTCGTTATAAGCATGGAACCAAGTATGAACTACTGCAGCAATATCTTGGTAAGACAAACAGCTTTCTTATATTTTTTTCTCTTTCCTTTCTATCTCTTCATTCACCTTTCTTCCTTCTCTAATTTCAATCTCTCATGTTCTATATTTTATATATATTATATAATTTTTTTTACTGAGATGTACTTGCATAGCAAGTGATTTAATCTGAGATCGTGTGCTGAAACGAAAACAATTGCAGCGTGGAAAGTGTTTGTAAGCCATTTAAGAAACACACAAAAGCCGTTCGATTCACTTCAATATTTAAGTTTAATTTGTCAAAATATTTTCTTCGCTATAAGACCGCAACCTGTTCACTGACAAAAATCCGTGCTGCATCTCTTTATGTTTTTTTTGTTTAATTTATTTCTTAAATTCAAATTTTACTGTTACTTCGTTTATTACATCTGGTTAAAGTTGCAAAGGAAAAGAGGAAAAGAAATTTTGAAATAACTCTTTTATAGGTTCAGATGTGCTGTGTGGTGAGAAGTTTGCTTCCTGATCATGTCATTTTGTGTTCATCCTACTGTGTAGCATCCTGCACAAGAGCCTTCCACCATAGCCCTGGGCTGATCAAAACCTTGTAAGTGGATTTGGTAGATGGAAACCAAAAGAAGCCCATTTTATGTGATCTTCTCCTCTGGAAGCCATCTACTCGCAATGCCAGAAGGCGCACACTCTCCTACCCTGATGTAATCTCCAAGGATACAGGCATCCAGCAACAGGACCTCTGTAATGCTATGATGGACCGTGAAGTCTGGTGTAGCATGGTAAATTCCATTGTGTCGACCGCGGTCGAACAATGATGATGATAATGATGTGTGTCTTTGTGTTTGTCCGCCACCACCACCACTTGACAATCAGTGTTGGTTTGTTTACAACCCTGTAACTCAGCAGTTTGACAAAAAGCGACTGATAGCATAAATACCAGGCTTAAAATAAAATAAGTCCTGGGGTTTATTTCTTTAACTAAACTCTTCAAGGTGGTGCTCCAGTCTGGCTGCTGTCCAGGTGACTGAAACAAGTAAAAGATAAAGCATCATCATCATCATCATCGTTTAACGCCTGTTTTCCATGCTAGCATGGGTTGGACGGTTTGACCAGGGTCTGGGAAGCCAGGAGGCTGCACCAGGCTCCAGTCTGAACTGGCAGCGTTTCTACAGCTGGATGCCCTTCCTAATGCCAATCACTCCGTGAGTGTAGTGGGTGCTTTTTACGTGCCACCGGCACAGAAGCCAGTCAAAGCAGCGCTGGTATCAGCCACGTTTGGATGGTGCTTTTTACCTACCACCAGTACAGAGACATAAATTGCACTGGGTGTATGTGTGTGTTTAAAACTGATTGAAAGAATGAGATTATAAGTTTTTAGTACAAAATGGCTTCAGAACTATATCGAAAAGATATTGGTGATGTTGTCTGAATCCAAACTCCATCTTTATTTCAATCAACACTACCACATTCAATATATTATCAATCATAACTATTGATTGAAACCTAATCCATTACAGCTTCGTAAAGAACTTGGACTTTTTGCTACATGATTTCATATTCTGAAATACTATTCTCTCTCTCTCTCTCTGTATGTGTGTGTGTGTGTGTGCATGTATGTGTGCATTCAAATGCATTTCTTTCAGGGTTGAACGTTTTTATATTGGACGTGTGTGTATGTTATGTGATGTGTATTATGATAATTTTGTTGGTTATGTACCATTTTCAAGAGTATGATTTTGGTGGAAGCTTAGCTGTTGCATCTAGCATGTCAAGTGACTTTGCAAAGAAGTCCTTCATTAGCTTGTCATGTGTCTTATGGTGGCATTGATTTAACAATGTGTGATTGTGTGCTATCTTTTGTTTAAAACTGAAATTGTACAATAACCAAATCAGGAGTAAAACTTAATTAATACAAGCACCCACTTAATCCCACATAATCTTCCAATTCATTGTAAACAACAAAATAGTTTCTGAGGAATCTCAGGGTTCCATTTAATAACAGTTTATTCTAAGAATAAATAACAAAGGAAAACTAGTTATTTAATTCATAAGCTTACTGCTGTTTCTGCTAAGAGAGAAAAGCATTACTCTATAATATTTTGCTTGTATTCACCATTGTTAAAATCATAAATTAATTTATTTCCTTTTAAATATGACTCCTCTTTCACTTAAACAATTTTTCTTTTATTTAACCCATTTACGTTTAGATTACTGTCAAATATAATGCTTATTGATTCACATTGTTTTAAATTAATCAAGCATTATCTCCTAATTTCTAGATTTTGATGATGTCATTGCTTATTTTTAAGATGACATAATAAGATAGGTGTGAGAGGCTAGATCTGGCCAGCTTGAACATAAAACAGGTAGAATATTTGGGCCTCATATGACTAGTTTAACCCTTTAGTGTTCTGAGTATTCTATCAAACATAATGCTTATTGATTCCCATTGATTTGAATTAATCATGCATTATCTCATATCTTCAAGGACTTGATGGTGTAATTACTTAATGTAGAATAACATTGTAGGGTAGGTGTGAGAGCCTGGATCTGGTCAGTTTGAACATAAAACAGATGAAATATTTTGACCGGATATGGCCGGTTTAAATACTAAAGGGTTAAATGCTATAATGGGTCAATGTCTTATTAAAATTAGGGTAGCAGGGATTGTCCATAAATAGTAGGTATAGGTTTCAAAATTTTTGGAAAGTTATCTGAGAGTGCCATGACAAAATGAGTTTAAGAACCTCTGTTCAGTTCAGTTTCATTGACAATTGGTTCAGGAAAAAGGAAAAAAATCTCTTTTGGGTTACCAATTAGTTACATTTTTTTTCTTTCTTGTATTATGTATTTTTTTTATTGACATTTAGATTTATTCTTTTAATAATTCTAGTATAATAATATATTGCTGAATCAATGATTATAAGAAAATATTTGTTTTTAAAGTGTGTGTGTGTGAGAGAGAGAGTGAGAGAGATAGAGACAGACAGACAGAAATTGCATGAATTGAAAGAGGCACTCTTCAGCAATCTGGGTTTATGTAGTTTAAAGAAACAGTGATGGGATTTAGCTCAAAAACAAAACATTTTTCGTCTTGTTCTTAAACCTGGAGATGTAATCATTCAGATAGATTATTTGTAAATAAACAAAAGACCACAACCAATAACTGTGCTAGGAAGAAAAAGACTGTGTATACTTACAAACAAATTTATAGGATTATATTCCAAGAGAAAACAGGAAAGCCAGTTACATAATCAGTTGTCAATTTGTAACTATTCAACTACTTTGACTAATCTGCAATAAGATTCATGAAATGTGCAATATATATTTTTGAAAAATAGGATAAGTACACTGGCATAGTATGTAAAGAATTGCATAGCAGAAACAGTATATAGTTTTGTTGGTAAGTGCATCAGACTTTATTCCATTTTTTTTTTGCATTCAGAGTTCAAATTCTGTTGAGGCCAACTTTGTTTCTCATCTTTCTGGGATTGATAAATAAAGTAATAGTCTAAAAGGTGGGACTGGTAGAACTATTAGAGCATCAGGCAAAATGCTCTTTGAGTTAGAAGTTCAAATTCTGCAGAGGCTAGTTTTGCTTTTCATCCTTTCAGAGATCAATAACTAAAGAACCAGTATAAAATGGTGAACTGGCAGAAATATCTGAGCTTCAGACGGGATATTTTGTGGTATGTTTCAGTTCTTTGTGTCCTGAGTTTGAATCTAGCCATGGCCTACTTTGGTGATTGATTTAAACTGTCACATAATTGAACACCATCACTTGATCCTTGGGTGCTGATAGGGTCAGCCATTCTGTTGCAAACATTCAAGCAAAGTCTCCTGTTTAAGGATACCTTCCTCTATCCCTGTCCCCTGCTCTCAGAGACTCTAGAAATGGTTGTAGGCATTGTATCATATTATTCACACTGGTGAGGGAGCTAAGTGGGAGTGTTATATCAGGTGATGAATTATGTCTGTCACCCAATTGGAGGTGCATGGCTTAGTGGTTAGGGTGTAGAACTTATGATTGTAAGGTTGTGGTTTCAGTTCCTGATCAAGTGATGCATTGTGTTCTTGAGCAAAACACTTCATTTCACGTTGCTCCAGTCCACTCAGCTGGCAAAAATGAGTAATCCTGCAACAGATCAGTATCCCATCCAGGTGGGAAATATATATATGCCGGAGGAACTGGGAAACCAGCCTTACGCTCCTTATAGGGTAATGTGGGCTAACCACCCAAGTAGATCCTAAGAAGATTTTGAACTCAGAAGGCAAGGAGCCAGAACTAATACTGCAAGGAATCTGCACTGATGCTCTTATGATTCTGCCAATCTACTCTCCTAGACTAGAACTTCATTTATAGATTACAGAAGGGGATATGAAAGAGATTTGATTGCTATTTCTAGCAGGTCAAGAAACTGAATAGAGATTTCCTTGTCAATGTGTTTGTAAAAAGTTTAAAGTACTCAACTTGTTTTGTTCTGTATTAGAAATTATTTTGTTATATATATTTTAGCAGTATTTGATGTTAATTATTCATTTTCAGTTTAAAAAACTTATTTTTAGGTATGTAACATCTTATGTAACAACCATCTCACGAACTATCTTTTATTTAAGTGCCGGGCCTTCTCTCCGCAAATGATAACATGGCCCCTTCTCTTTGATGCTAATATCTCAGACAATACCACAATGCTGAGAGCTACAAAATTGGCAATTAAATTCTTACAGAAATCTTAAACATATTTACAAGCATGTTTTGAAAGCTTTACAAATTTACGATAAAAGAATACTTTTGTTCGTAGAATAATTTAGTTATTGTTTCGTGCTTAAACTCTTTGTTTCTCTCTAAGTATATTCAAGTTGACTTTCCTTCTTCTGTTCTGAAATCATTGAAAAATAGAGAAAAAAAAGGGAGGAGGTAAATAAAATGAGAGAGAGAGAGAGAGAAAGAGAGAGCAAAATCTATTCTATATCTTATTCTTTTAGACATGAAAGTTGTTTATGGCTTAAAATTTTAATTCTTTTGATTTTCACATTGTCTCGGATTTGATTTTATATTATTTTATATTCTATCAATCACATCATTATTTACTGCTTTATTTCGATATTGAATGTAATTAACTTATTCTAAGATGCTATTGCTTTATCAGATCTATAGGACAATAGTTCCACCCCTGCCAACCACCAGCCACAATTTGTGTTTGTTGAACATTTTTGGTTTGTATTTTTCTTTAATATAATTTCATACTGGCATATAATAAATAAGATTTGCGTGATAGAAGCAATATTCAGTTTAATTCCTTATGTTCTCAGTTCAGATCTTGCTATGGTCAACTATTATTTTTGTACATATTGGGTCAACAGAATTAAGTCCAGTCATGTACTAAAGGTTGATAAAACTGACTATTCCTCCCCTTCCAAATTTCTGACCTTTTTTATCTATTGAAGAAATCCTTATCATTATTATTACTTTTGGGTGGCAAGCTGGCAGAATCATTAGCACACCAAGCAAAATGCTTAGAGACATTTTGTCTGTTTTTACACTCTGAGTTCCGGTTCCACCGAGGTCAACATTGCCTTTCATCCTTTCAAGGGTCGATAAAATAAGTACCAGTTGAAGATGGGGATCAATATGATCGATTTGCATCTTTCCTCTAACTTGCTGGTCTTGTGCCAAAATTTGAAAACATTATTATTTTTGGATTAACACAAATCCATTCACAAGTATTTAGTCAACCCAAGGCTATAGTAGAAGACACTTGCTAAAGGTGCCATGCAGTGGCACTGCACCCGGAACCATGTGGTTGGGAAGCAAACTTCTAACCACATGGCCATGCCTACACCTTTAATCTTTTTTGGAATCTGTAAATTGAAGTACCATTCATGTATCAACATCACCGTAACCCCAAATTTCTGGCCTTGTGCCTAAATTACAAATTATTGTTATGATTATTATTATTATATTATTATTATTATTATTATTATTATTATTATTATTATTGAGGATGCATGGCATAGTAGTTAGGGTGTTGCACTCAGGATTGCCAGATCATGGTTTCAATTCCCAAACCAGGTGGTGCATTGTGTTCTTGAGCAAAACACTTTGTCTGATGCTCTGTGACCACTTTGACACCTAATTCACCATGCACCTATTCAGGCAATGTTGATTTGATGAAGGAAGTGAGCTAATGTGTGGCTCAAACATTTGATCACTATAAACAAATCATTTGTGTAGGTCATTCAGCAAAAGCTGAACACTTATATGTCATCTTCGACAAGAGAGTCCATCATCAAAATCATCTTCGAGCTGGCAGACACGTTAGCATGCCGGGCGAAATGCGTAGCCATATTTCATCTGCCGTTACGTTCTGAGTTCAAATTCCACCGAGGTTGACTTTGCCTTTCATCCTTTTGGGGTCGATTAAATAAGTACCAGTTATGCACTGGGGGTCGATGTAATCGACTTACTCCCTTTGTCTGTCCATATTTGTCCCCTCTATGTTTAGCCCCTTGTGGGCAGTAAAGAAATATATTATTTTTAAGCAGAGGTGTTAGCTTGTCTGATAAGTGCCTAGCAGCATTTCTTCTGGCTTTCACATTCTGATTTCAAATTCCGCTGAAGTCAACTTTCCTTTCATTCTTTCAGGGCTGATCAGAATAGTACCAGTCAAGTATTGGAGTTGATACAATTGACTAGCCCCCTCCCCTGAAATTTTGAGACCGTTATTATTTAGGATGTTAAGCAAATGCAGAAATGGTAAAATGCCAATCTCAGTGCCTTACATATTTTTATTTTTAATTTTATCACAGTTAGAGCGGAGGAAAATAGCATTGTTAGTTATTAGTCCCTGATGAGCCAATCTCGTTCATGATATTTTGGGTGTCAAGAGTGACATTGCAATAGAATAAATACCACACAGAGTATTTTCATTCAAAAACACCCCATTGTTTTGGGGTTATGGGTATTTTTCAGTAATATCCACAATATTTTTGTTCACACATCACTGAAAGATATAGACTTAGTGCATGTGTGTGTGTGTGTATACCACCCTTTGGTGGTATACTGTTGGATTGACATCACATGATGGTTGTAAATGAGCGAGGTCATTTGTATCCAGTCTTCCATGAATAACATAACTAGCAATGGGAAAGAGGTGAGGGTCAGTAACAGGAAGAGCATCCAACTGTAGAAAATCTGCCTCAACAAATACATGCAAGCATTGATATGTGGGCATTAAAACGATGATGATGATGATGATGATATCATCACTGTAAACATGCATCCTTTACATAATACATATGTATGTGCTGTTGGTTGATTTATGTTAGAGTTCTGTTTTCTTTCAGGGAAAGGTTCTCTAACATTTAAAATAAAAATCTCTTTGGGTTGATATACTTTTTCAGTTTTGTTTGAGTTTTTGTAGTTGTTGGATGTTTTAAGAGGTGTTACACACATGCACTCACACACGCATACACATGCATGTGTGTGTATGTATATATGTATATATATACATATATGTATATATATACATATACACACACACATCACAAATGTCTATACACGTCTACACACACTGTTTGGTATTGTGTGTATGTATATCTATATGAGTGCATGTGCATATTCTCTCTCTCTCTCTCTTTCATACACACACAAAAAAGTTATTTTTATTTAATTCTTTTTTAAGATATTACCCATTTTAGAATATATTTATAAATCAGAAATAAATATGCTTGTTGGAAATAGACACAAATAGAGAAAGAGAGAGAGAGAGAGAGAGAGGTAGAAGCAGAGTAAGATGGGTGAAGAGAGGGAGGGATGAAAAAAGAGGAAGGAGAGAGAGAGAGAGAAAGTAAAAAAAGCAGAAAGTCTTTAAAAGAAAAAATGATGTGCATATATTTTCCAAAATTCACCTACAAAGTTACCTCTCCCCATCCCTTAAATTTTTTTTTTCCTTCTTTTTCATCTCAGAAAATATAGTATGTTTTTCATATTATGTTAGCATATTCCCTTGGCCATAGAACCGGTGAACTGTAGCAAAACCTTTCTCGAATTGCATAGAATTATTTTTTTGATGGAAATTTCGTACAGATGTAAGAGTAATGGATTAGAGATTTTTACATAATTCCATTTTAGTGAATCAATGTACTTTGGCCTAATTGGTTAGCTTTCAATTCATTCCTCGTGATTTGATCAAATGTGTATGAGTAATCCTATTAGAGTCAAATATAGTATAAAAGCCTAATTCCACTATTTTTGCGGTGTTGTTGCTGAAACTGACATTATCCCCTTTCAGAAGATTGCCTTAATTTTTTTTTCTTGTATTTTTTGTTCCTTTTTTGTTTTGGTATTTTGTAACCAATATAATGTCTCAATGGGGGATAGAAGTTTCCTTCATTCAGATTTTCCAGAATCTCCCTGAAGCTCCGACTAGAATTATCTCCACTGATAGAGTCTAAACAATAGAGGAGTTTGCTACATGTTTGCTTGACTTGCTAGAAATAGCAGCTAAATCTTCTTTAAAATCTTACCCTATAAGATGTAGGTGTGGTAGTATGATTAAGGTGCTCACTTTGCAACCACATGGTTTTGGGTTCAGTCTCACTGTGTGGCACTTTAGGCAAGTGTTTTATATCCTCGGGTCAATTAATGTCTTGTGAGTGAATTTGGTACAGAAACTGTGCTGAAGCCCGCCATGTATGCGTCTGTATTTGTCCTGCTGCCCTTCATGTGGCAGCTGCTGTTGGTTTGTTTACATCTCCATAAACAAACCAACAGTAGAGCAGTTCAGCTGAAGTTGCCAATAGAATAAATATCAGACTTTAAAATAAGCACTGCGGTCAATTTGAGTAAATCCTTCAAAATGGTGCCCCAGCATGGCCACAGTCCAATGTCTGAAACAAGTAAAAGGTAAAAAGTACTCTCTAAAAAGAGAACACAATGACCACTGTACTCTATAGTACAGTTTTTGTTTGTTCATTTGTTTATTGTCTGTTTTTCATGTTATTCATGTCTTCGATGAAAGGAAATTAAAGCAGAATTTTGCAGTTGGATGCACTTCTTGTTGCCAAACCTTACTCGCTTATCATGTCAGTGTTTTGGGAGTTTTTTTTTATATTCTGCAATGCTATGAGACAATTTGTTGACAGGAAATGTCAACAAGTGTCACTGGTTGCTGTCCAACCAGAAATAGCGATACCACTAATTGTAGCTGGACCACAAACCTTGATGTCACCAGCTGTAGCTGAGCATACCAAGAATGATATCAAACTTCATGAAATATTAAAGCTGAGATGGTCAAAGCTGGAATGCCTTTCACTACAAGTCTACCAGATCAAAGCAGTCTTGGAGCTAACAAAAACAACAATAACAGCAGCAGCAGCAGCTCAAAGCCCATAATTGTTCCATCACATTTTTTCCTCCTCTTGAGCTTCTGTGAAACATTGTTTGGTCAGCAGTATTTTTGAAAGGACTTGATAGTATATCTTACATAGACACAAGCCCTCAAGTATGGTGGATGGGTAAAGCTAATTCAATGAACTTTGATCGGTATTAAATTATATGAACCTTGGCAGAATTTGGAATGAGGCACACATATGCTTCCCAACCATATATTCTCAGGTTCAGCCCCATTGCATGGTACCTTGGGTCAGTATTATCTACTATAGCCTTAGTTAGGCCAAAACCATGTGAGCAGATTTGGTAGATAGAAGCTGAAAAAAGCCCCACATGTGTGTCTAATATATACCCTTATCTTGACATCCAGCAATGATTGTAAATGAGCATTGCTGTCATACAAGCAATGTTCATGAAAGAGTGGATGTTAAATGATGATGATGATGACGACGAGGATCTCTTACATTAGCACAGGTCTCCAAATGTTGGTATTGAGTATTGCTGATTAGATTGGCCCCAATGCTCAGTGACCTCAGCAAGGTTTGTGGTTTGATACAATATTGAACATTTTGAATTTGAAACATTCTTATGATACCCTGAAAGTGTGAATAACAGATAAATCAACAGTTAGCAACTCTGCATTTTGAATTGCAATGCTTTTCAAAAGAGTTTGCAACAAATGAAAATGGACCCATCTATGCTGTGTTGTTGCTTAGCCCCCGGAATAAGCTTGATCAAACAGATCTATGATCAATGATGTTGCAATCATGGCCATACAAATTTTTTATACATGGCTTATTTACATCTGTTTTGTCCATTGTAGTAAGATGTGATTTGAAAGAAATTTTGCTACCATTTCTAGCAAAATGAGCAACTGTGTGAAGTTCCCCACAGTTTGTAGTTCCCTATTGTTGAAGATTTAGTGCTTTCAAGGCATGTTTGATTGCTTGTATATTTATGTGATTACCTTGTGGTGATGATATTTTATGAGCTTGTAAAATTCCTTGTTTGTTGAAATTTCGACATCATATTGCTGTTTTGTAAGTGTTTATCATATCGCTACTGAAACATTGAAGGGAAAACTAAAATATTAAGTCTGGTTTTATATGATATTGATTTGATATCAAACTGGTTTTGCTTTTCCCTTTGTATATATTTATATCTTTTTCGAAGAATTTGAAGTACGTTGACATTTTCAAAAGTGTCATCTTGAACAGAGTTAAATGTGTGTTTCTGCTGTCAGTTACAATGATGAGTGTTCCAGTTGATCCAATCAATGGAACAGTGCTCATGAAGTTGACATGCAAGTGGCTGAGCACTCCACAGACACCTTAACATAGTTCTCAGAGATATTCAGTGTGACACAAAGTATGACATGGCTGGCCCATTTGAATTACAGGTACTCCTCATTTTTGCCAACTGAGTGGGCTAGAATGTGAAACAAAGCAACATGCTGCTGCAAATCAAATTCATGATCTCGTGATCGTGAGCAGAATACCCTAACCAGTAAGCCATGTGCCTACGCTAGTAAAATATCTTTATATATAAAAGAGAGGTTGTGTGCTGTCTGTCTCCTACGATTTAGATTCCTAACTACTCCCACATTTTGCGGTGCAGTTTAACCATCTTTATAGTCGTGATTCATATCGAGCCCTTCTGGGTATTAGCGTGCGTCTACGATGAGTCTACGATTTAAAAAAAAATTTACCATCAATTTTTCCCATTTTTAATGCATTTTTGGCATATATAAGGGAAGTGACTCTCTAAAAATTTATTATTAAATCTCAGAACGTAAAAAGCTACAGTAACACCCCCTCTTTGTGGTTAGCCATATTGAGATGGCTATTATACTTTACATCTCTAAAAATGCTTACATAGTTATTTCCCTTACAAACCCGAGCAACGCCAGGCGATACTGCTAGTATTTTATAAGAATACATGATTATATTGTGTAACAAAAATATTGTTGGTTGAATTTTGTTATTTGCGATTAAACATTGTAAGACTCCAGAAATGAGAACTTAGGTATAAATAAAAAAATACAAATTTGGAGAGGGTCGAATGCTGTAGGAAGACATATGTACTGGCATTGCTCTTGTTTACTCAACTGAAAATAAATACAAACCAAGTGATTGTGGAATTCTCTCTCCTTACAACTATTACATCTTGGCTGTGCCACTGGGTCTTTGAGTCAAAAGGGCATCTATGTCTGTTCATCACTACATAAAAACAGTTAGCAAAAGCAGGGGTCATGTTACTATGCCGTACTTGTTTGTGGGTGACAGCTGGCTATGATTTTATATAAAGGGAAAGTTTACGAAAAAAACAAAAGACGAAGACAGGTGGTGTACAAAACAAACAGATGTATTAGTATAACGCTCAGGAATAGAAAAAGTCTTTTACGTTTCGAGCCTACGCTCTTCTACAGAAAGGGACACAGAAAAAACAAGGAGAGAAAAAAATGTGTGTAGTGGCTAACGATCTATCATGGCGTCTGACTCGGACAAAATGGTCAGACAGGAGGAGGAAAGTAGGGGAGATAACAAGGTGCCAACTGCTGCTCGTCACTAGTTACCACCGATTCTGCTGCTTTTTTCAATTTAAAAAGTCACGAAGCTCTCAGATTGAAGTAAATCACTCAAAGCAAACATATCCTTAGGCAATCAAATAACGTTTTATGAGATGAGGGTAGAGATGGCTCTCTGCTTATATGGTTGAAAAAGGATAGGCTCAGATAGGAATTTATTCATAATATCATCCTTTTTAATACACATATGCCACTTTGAGGATGCTATATACTTATTTGAAAGGAATTTTAATATCCAGTAATAAGCTGAGGTATTATGATATTTATTGTGTTTCTGTCTTTGAAATGGTTCGCTTCATAGCAGAAAAGTAGATTTCAATTAAAGTTTGTAATTTTCCAATATATTCCAATCCAAATCCCTTTCACTACTTCAGTCTTCAATCTAATTTAATTCCAGATTCTCTTGGTAGGGTATAAAATAAATGTGTGTGTGTGTGTGTAAATATACATGTATGTTTATACAATATACATATATGTTTATACAATATACATATATGTGTGTGCGTGGTGTGTATGTGTATGTACATATATGTATATATATATATATATATATACATACATGAATGAATGAGGTCTTTTTTATCAATAAATAATATTTTATTGATATTGATTTTGAAATTCATTTCACTACTTGTGTATGACTTTCTACTTTTTTTTTCTTCTTTTCACTATTTTCTCAAATTCTGTATGAAAACATCAGTTTTATAAATTGAAATATTTCAAAATAAAACTCACTAAAATGTTTCTTTCTCTCATCCTTCACTCATGGTCCCTTAGTTTGTATGTTGTTGTTGTTGTTTAGCCCCAAGTCAACCTTGATCAATCAGACTCATGATCAAAAGCATTTCAAACATGACCATTCCATCATTTTAAGGCATAAATTGGCAGCTTAATTTCTTTGTTTTTTTCATAACTGACAACTTCTGTTTGTGTTTCTTTGTCTAATTTTTTGTCTTTACTCTACCACTCCACATACACGCATTTGCCCATGGCCCAGTTTTAAGTTTTTATTTTCACATTTACCATAGCCCCATATGTATATATATCATATTGTACAAATAAAAATGTTCCCTCACATCCCCATCTCACCCCAGGAAGCATGGAAAAGCGGACATTAAGATGATGATGATGATGATGACATCATTGCCAATGAATTATCTCACTCACATTTCCATCATTTATAATGTTTATGTGAGAAAAAATTAAACGAATCATGACACAAAATTAATATCCAAAAACCATCAACTGTTTCCATGATGCACAAATGTTAAAATTGAAAAATGATTTTTAGAAAAGATCCAAGATCCACAAAGAACATCCCAGTGTTCCATTTGTGAGTCACACCTCACCTTTTGCTGATCTCTGTTTCTAGAGCTTCATTGTCTGACGCACTCTATGCTTTTACAAAATGTATGAGAGAAATTTGGTTGCTATTTTTTGAAAAACAAGTCATCTTGTAGTGGGTCCATCATAAGCTTATATTTTCTTCTGTTGCTTACTGAATAATAATAATAATATAATAATAATAATATAATAATAATAATATAATAATAATGTTTTGTCTTGGTATAAAAGATGGGCTACAGCAAATATTCTGCTCAATACCACAGATTTGCTTGTCAGTTGTTTGACCTTAACCAGTTGAGCATGTCCCTTAGTGGCTGACGATATGTGCATCTCTGATCACGAGCAGAAGTAGTGGGGGAGCATCATAGCCATGTGTTGAGAGGGATTCTTTGGGGTTTGAATAATTCACCTCTGGAAACATGGGTGGTTCTTTCAACATCCTTAAAAAACCCTTATTCAGGGACCTTTTGAGCGGGATGGGCTACTCAACCTGAAGAAAATTCTAACTGGGCCCCACCTGCAAGATCATGCGCTGTTTATCTTGATATGAGATCACCATGTCGCGCACATATGGTTGTGATGCATGTGCCTGGTGTACCCTTATCAGACGGATAGTCATGATGGGTATATTGGGCTTCGTATATTTTACCCCAGTGTCACTTTGATGGCATGAACTGCTCTTTCACTCAATAATAATAATAATAACTTGTTTTTAACTGATTTAGGTTTTGAGTAAGTCTTTTATATCCTCCAAGCCAGTATGATGTAATTTGAGTTGAGGAAGATTTAGCTGATATTTACAACATTTTAAACAACCATTTATAAGCTTACTCTTAGGTTGATTAGACTGAGTGAGGGAATGATTTCATAGTTTAGGGTTTAGGGTGTTATTTATTATACAGCATTTCTTTCACATCCTATTGTTGCCAATGCTATGTCCACCTTCATACCTCTCACTTTGCATGAACCATTTTCTCCCAGTCTTTTTTCTTTGTAAGACAACAGTCGGGGGTCAGTCCTTTAGAAATCCCCTCCTTTTCTTCTTTAATTCCTGCAGCCATCATCTTGCACCTGTGTCTTTCTCATCAACCTCAGATGGTTGGCCTGGGAAGACCATGGAGTGCAACACTCCTTTGTTGGCCAAATGATTTTTTTTTTATATAAAATCTCAATCCTTCTAATTCCTTGTCACATTTTGTATCTGCAAATTGGCAAAAACAAAAAAGACACACAAAGATATGCATGCACACACACACATACACACACACAAGCCCTACCTCTAAAACGATAAAAGAAGCTGTCATTCTAAATGATCAGGCTTACATGAAAGTATGCACATGAGTATGTAATTGTATGTCTGTGTGTATATGTATGCCTGATATTTCCAGTATAAATACATATGAGTGTGTCTTAAAAATTTACTATCAATATTCTATATAATTATTTTAGATTAACACACATATTGTATAAGAAGGCGAGCGAAATATATATATAGTATCCCGAATGGATTATAATCCAAGCTGTGTTATCATGAAGAACATTTGCCTATTCCAACTATCAGTTGTATGTTGATGTTTTATTTTAAATGAAAAACACAATGCTTACAAATTGAATTTCCTGATCATGTATATGAGTTTCAGAGTAGTTATGCATTAAAACAATATATGTGTAAATATTTTATCAATTCATTATATTTGTATTGTAATTAATATTAATATCTATGTTCATAAAATGCATTCACCATATTTGTAAAGAAACAATTGTAACTACAAAATTAAAAATAATACCATAAATTCTAGTCTTCGTGTTAATATATATATATTTAATGTCCTTTTTCCATGCTAGCATGGGTTGGACGGTTACAGCTGGATGCCCTTCCTAATGCCAACCACTCCGAGAGTGTAGTGGAGTGGTTGGCGTTAAGAAGGGCATCCAGCTGTAGAAACTCTGCCAGATCAAGACTGGAGCCTGGTGCAGCCATCTGGTTGCCAGACCTCAGTCAAAACCGTCCAACCCATGCTAGCATGGAAAACGGACATTAAATGATGATGATGATGAGGATATATATATATACACATACACACACACATATATGTATGTATGTATAGTATGTGTCTGTGTGTACATATGTATGTGTGTATGCTTGTGTATGTACAACATCCAATGAACTCTATATATTTCAATGACAGACTGACAGTTTGATATGTTCTTATTGTAACTATCTGCTAAGTTATTGTTATTTGCAATGTTTTCACTTTATGTGTGTGTGTGTGTCTATTTTTAGGAAGTTAAATGTTATGGCCAGTCATAGAGTGACCATTAGTTTCACAACTATAAAGCACGTAGCAAAACCAATGGTCACTCAATGACCAACCATAACGTTTAACTTGCTAAATAAAGTACATTACTGCTCTAATGCTTTAGAGTGTGCTTATTTATCGGATATATGAATTACTGACTGATATATATATATATGTAAAGCACCCACTACACTCACGGAGTGGTTGGCATTAGGAAGGGCATCCAGCTGTAGAAACATTGCCAGATCAGACTGGACCTGGTGCAGCCTTCTGGCTTCCCAGACCCCAGTTGAACCGTCCAACCCATGCTAGCATGGAAAGCGGACGCTAAACGATGATGATGATGATGATGATACACAAACATACATGTATACATAGATGCACACATTTTCACGCAGAAAATTAGGTTGCAGAAAAAAGGCAACTCAGTTTTAAGATCAACAGAAGATATCTACATGTGTACATATGTGTGTATATGTGTATGTATGTCTATACATACAGGTGTGTGTCTGTGTGTATGAAAATTTATGTACGCACACATACACATACCCATATATACATCATCATCATCATTATCAAACATCCGCTTCCCATGTTGGCATGGATTGGACGGTTTGACTGAAACTGGTGAGCCGGAGAGCTGCACCAGGTTCAATTCTTATTTGGCATGGTTTCTATGGCTGAATGCCCTTCCTAACGACAACCAGTCCAAGAGTGTAATGAGTGCTTTTGATCAGGCTCAGTAAAAAGTAAGCAATATTTTGAAACCTGAAAATTCATCACAATATATTTCAAGGTGGCGAGCTGGCAGAAACGTTAGCACGCCGGGCGAAATGCGTAACCGTATTTCGTCTGCCGTTACGTTCTGAGTTCAAATTCCGCCGAGGTCGACTTTGCCTTTCATCCTTTCGGGGGTTGATAAATTAAGTGTCAGTTACACACTGGGGTCGATGAAATCGACTTAATCCGTTTGCCTGTCCTTGTTCGTCCTCTCTGTGTTTAGCCTCTTGTGGGTAGTAAAGAAATAGGTATTTCGTCTGCCGTTACGTTCTGAGTTCAAATTCCGCCGAGGTTGACTTTGCCTTTCATCCTTTCAGGGTCGATAAATTAAGTACCAGTTACGCACTGGGGTCGATGTAATCGACTTAATCCGTTTGCCTGTCCCTGTTCGTCCCCTCTGTGTTTAGCCCCTTGTGGGTAGTAAAGAAATATATATTTCAACAATAGGTGCAGGAGTGTCTGTGTGGTAAGTAGCTTGCTAACCAACACATGGTTCCGGGTTCAGTCCCACTGTGTGGCATCTTGGGCAAGTGTTTTCTGCTATAGCCCCGGGCTGACCAATGCCTTGTGAGTGGATTTGGTAGACGGAAACTGAAAGAAGCCTGTCGTATATATGTATATATATATATATGTATGTGTGTGTGTGTTTGTGTGTCTGTGTTTGTCATCCTAGCATTGCTTGACAGCCGATGCTGGTGTGTTTATGTCCCCGTCACTTAGCGGTTCGGTAAGAGAGACCGATAGAATAAGTACTAGGCTTACAAAAGAATAAGTCCCGGGGTCGATTTGCTCGACTAAAGGCGGTGCTCCAGCATGGCCACAGTCAAATGACTGAAACAAGTAAAAGAGTAATGTGGAAGAGAGAAATAGCTGAAGGCCAGAAAAGAGATGCTCCATTAAATTAATGTGGGAAGTGAAAGGAGGATAATGAAAATGGAGGACGAGAGTGGTTCCTGGGGAAGGGGCTGATGTGAGGGAGGAAATGTTGCAATTAGTGGAAAGAAAGCGATGAGGTAATAGGTGCTGATTGCACTCTTAAGTCATTACAAACTCCAAGTAGTAAGTAGTGCCATAGTAAGTAGAAGAGTGACAGAGGGCTAGATGTTAAGAGAATGAGATGTGGAGCATGCTTGATTGGGTGACATGAATATATATATATATATATAAAACTATACATATATATATATATGATATGTATGTGTGTGTATACACACACACATACATGTATATACGTGTGTGTCTATGTGTATATATATATATATATATATATATATATATATGTATATGTTTGTAAAAAAACACAAACATCTTATTTTTTTTAATCTTCACTAATTGTAAATATATGCATACATGCTTACATATATATATATATATGTTGTTGTATTCATATCATTTTTTAGTTCTGTCTTTTTTATTTACACTTTTTATATGTATTTTCTTGTATATTTCTTTCCATTTGAGTCTTGAAGTGATTTGATGTTCCACAATCTGTGTTGACATCGTATATTATTATTATTATCATCATCATCATCATCATCATCATTATTATTATTATTGATGATGATGCGTGTTTGATGATGTTGCTGCTGCCATGTAACTCTTCCCCTTCGTTTGACGAGTGGTGGGTAGGGCAGAGAGGGGTTTATTATTTTTCTTTTCTGGTTTTACATATTGCTTAGTGGTTTGTGTTGTTGTTGTTGCGGTGGTAGTGGTATGTTTACGGTATCATCAAATTGTTTGTACGAAAACAACCTTTGCTTTTCATTTTATTAGGAAATCACATGGACAGACGAACAGATGCACATTCACGTGCATACACCCACCCACACACTTACACCTATATGTACATATATATATATATATATGTACATATATATATAACGGGAAGGTTTATGAAAATAAACAAAAAACGAAGGCAGGTGGAGTACAAACAAACAAATGTATTAGTATGGTGCTCAAGAATAGAAATAGAACAAGTCTTTTACGTTTCGAGCCTATGCTCTTCAACAGAAAGATACACAGAAAAAAACAAGGAGAGAAAAAAATGTGTGTAGGAGCTAACGGTCTCTCATGGCGTCCTGTTTATATATATATATATATATGCACACACATACTCGCTCATGTATATATATTGGATTATTGTTAATTTTCTGCTTTTTCTTTAACCTAATTTTCTGTTTGAATGTGTACATGTGTATATATGTGTGTGTGTGTGTGTGTGTGTGTGTATACCTTTCATTTTTCCTCCTCTAACCTAATTTCCTACATGAATGTGTGTGTGTGATGGTTACTATTTTTAATACCTTAATTGCAGATTTGTTAGTGCATTGGATGCCAAGCCCTGCACTATTTGTTCTATCTCTTTGCAGCTTGAGTGCAGATCTCACCAAGGTTAACTTTACTGTCATCCTCTCAGGATCTTTCCATTCTGACAGTTATGTCTACAATGACACTAATGCTTAGCTGTATCAGCAGCTTTTCCCTTTTAACAAACATTGATGTCATGGAGAAGAGGAGACTTGTATGCAGGACTGCTGCCAGTCTTCTCCAAAGATCTTGTCTAGACTTACACGTAAATATTTCAAGGCGCAGGAGTGGCTGTGTGATAAGTAGCTTGTTTACCAACCACATGGTTCCGGGTTCAGTCCCACTGCGTGGCACCTTGGGCAAGTGTCTTCTACTATAGCCTCGGGCCAGCCAAAGCCTTGTGAGTGGATTTGGTAGACGGAAACTGAAAGAAGCCTGTCGTATATATGTATATATATATATATATAAGTGCGTGTGTATATGTTTGTGTGTCTGTGTTTGTCCCCCTAGCATTGCTTGACAACCGATGCTGGTGTGTTTATGCCCCCCCCCCGTTACTTAGCGGTTTGGCAAAAGAGACAGATAGAATAAGTACTGGGCTTACAAAAGAATAATTCCCGGGGTCGAGTTGCTCGATTAAAGGCGGTGCTGCAGCATGGCCGCAGTCAAATGACTGAAACAAGTAAAAGAGTAAAGAGTAAGAGTAACTGTTTATGACAGTTTTCAGCAGGGCTCAGCAAAGTGGCTATCTAAAAAGTCAATCAGCATCTCAAATGATTTTGCCTATCAAGGGTGCTAAATTATTTAACAAACTGAATCTAGAAGTGCTCAATAATTTAAGGCTAAAACTTATTGCACCAATCTTTCCTGGCAAATATCAATGCAAACACATATTTTGCATTAAATATTCCAACGATATCAATATGATATCAATTAATTTTTATTGTCCTTCATCAATTTCTTTAACCCTTTAGCATTCAGATTACTGTAAATGTTATGTTTATTTATTTACATTGTTTTGAATTAATCATGATTATCTCATATCTTCAAGATTTCGATGATGTAATTATCTATTTTTAGAATAACATTGTAGAGAAGGTGTGATAGGCTTGATCTGAATGGTTTCAACAGGTCGAATACGTGGACCAGATATGGCCAGTTTGAATGTTAAAGGCTTAATTATATTCATTTAATTTCTTAAAATATTTCACGTTAAAAGGCAGTTATGACAGGGAAGAATGGAGGGATTATTATTGTTCTGAAATCAAGAAATTTTTAATTAATTATACTTAGCAAATTTCATTCTAGAAATTTACATAAATTTGGTGGGAGATGGGGGAGGTCAGTAAGTTATCACCAACAACAACACTGAACACCTTTTTGATCTCCATGTGTCTAACACACGTGGACATGCCTACAAAGTCAGAAAACAACACAGCTCCCATGACTTTCGGAAACATTTTTTTCACGCTCAGAGTTGCTGAAGCATGGAATAAACTGCCCGCCTGCGTCAGTTGTTGACTGCCATGACACTGCATCCTTTAAGGCCCTCATGCTTTTTACGAAATCCGCCGAAGCTACACCTGATTATATATACACTTTAGATGAGTTGTAGTGCACCTGAGCACTGTACACAATTATTATTATTATTACTATTTATGAAGTGGGTTAATGACATAAGAAATTTGCCAACCCCTAGTTCACAGTATTACTGTACATACAGCATTGTCATATTGCTGCATGCATTGAATCTGTTTTCCTCTTAAGAGTCTCTCTGATACCTGCTGATGACAGGACATAGCATGCATTTCTTTTTATTTCTTTTGCATATGTGACCTCTAGAAATGTAATATCATGTCCACAGGCATGATGTCTGTGTGTGATTATATATATATATATATATATATATATGTCTGTTTTATTTTCTAGTGGTTTATCTGTTAGACCAACCTACACATAGTTATCATGTTGTTATTATCACTCTGAACCAGGATTTATTTAATCATCTTCATAGAGCACTCTGCTAAAGCTTTATGCAAAGAAGCATTTTTTATGTTTATATATATATATATATGTATGTATATACATATATGCACATGTGTATAATTTGTGTGTGTGTATGCATATATATATATTTATATATATATGATGTTCTTTTCCTAAAAGATTTATTACATTGATATAGAATATAATGTTGCTTTTGAAGATTAAGTTGTCCAAACTTAGTCTGCTCTCTCACTTTCTCTCTCTCTCTCTCTCTCGCTCCCTCTCTTTATATATGAATATATATATATATATATATATATTATATATATATATATGCATACATATACATACATACATACATATATATACATACATACATACATATACACACACACACACACACATATATATATATACATATACACACACCTATATAAAGTTTATGTATGCATGTACTTTAGCTGAGAGATTTTGTGAATAGAAATTATTCCAACGAAATCTCAGTCAAAATCCTGATTTACTGTTTCATCCTTCTGCCAAGTTAAGGCAGTTTTACTGCTAACAAGATAGTGATTTTAGTGAGATTTCCTGTATGTGTGTATGTATTCCATGTTGTGTGTATATATATATGTGTATTGTTTATGTTTTTTTTTTTTTAGATCTTATTTCTTTTTTATCCCTTCTCCCTACTCAGGATGCTTTCACATAAAGCTCCGTAGTTCTATGTAAATTATAAACCAATCTGGAGATAAGTCTCCAGATAAAGGAATTTTCACTTTTTTTTGTCTATCGTTACATTTGCTTCATGATGATGATGATGATGATGATGATAAGAATAATAATGATGGTTTTCGTGAGATGACGGTAATATTGATTTGAGATAAAAGAACATAGGTGCTTTTGTATTCAAACTAAGTTGGTGTCACTTAAAAATAACATTCCACAGTGGCAACATTGCGTTTCTTATAACCACAGAACTAATTCTTCTAATATCTGTCAAATTTTCTCTTTTGTCAGCGTAAGGATTACAGGAATATACACATATGCACATGCTTCATGGACACACAGGGGCACAATTACTCTCTCTCTCTCTCTCTCTCCTTCCTCTCTCTCTCTCTCCTTCCTCTCTCTCTCTCTCCTTCCTTCCTCTCTCTCTCTCCTTCCTTCCTTTCTCTCTCTCTCTCCTTCCTCTCTCTCCCTCATCTCTCTTTCTCTCCTTCCTCTCTCTTTGTCTCCTTCCTCTCTCTCTTTGTCTCCTTCCTCTCTCTCTTTGTCTCCTTCCTCTCTCTCTTTGTCTCCTTCCTATCTCTCTTTGTCTCCTTCCTCTCTCTCTTTGTCTCCTCTCTCTCTCTCTCTCCTTCCCCCTCTCTCCTTCCTCTCTCTCTCATACACACACATACATATACAATTACATGCATGCATTCACACATGTATATGTTTTATTTGCAAAAACGAATTTAAAAGAAAAACAGGGTGCTCAATACATGTAATAGAGTTTATTAATTCACTGCATAATAATGGTTTTTATTTTGTATCTACCCTAAGCTTCTTGTTTCTATTTTACTCAGTGAGAGAAAGAGAGAGAGAGAGAGAGACACACACACACACACACACCACACACGCGCGTGCACACACACGCACACACACACACACACACACACACACACATGTACGTGCACGCGATGTATATAAATGTTCTTTCTACTGTTCTGCTGATGAAAAGTCACATGTCCTTATGTTTATATAGACATCCTACTTTTAGAAACATAATTGTGACTAGAAAAAATAGAAACCATATCAGTGTATCACTTGAGTTTATCTTTAAATGTCTCTTCACTTTAGATGCATTTATATATGTCCATTATAAACAGACACACACATACATATATATATATGTATATATAGATATATATATATATGTATATATATATATATAATATATGTATATATATATATATATATATATATGTATATATATATATATATATATATGTATATATATATATATATATATATATATATATATATAGATATATAATATATATATTATATATATATATGTGTATATATATATATATATATATAACAGCAGCTCATCAGGTAACTCCCATGAATGTCAGGTGATTGCCATGAGTGTGCTTGGCTGTTCCAACACCTTAGCCTCACCATCACCTCTTGTAATACCTCAAGCATGTTGGCCTGCTTCAGTAGGTTCTGTTGAATCTTGTGGTGTGTAACCAATTGAAGCAATTGGTGTTTCTTCCACTTTTCCTTTCTTTTTCTTCCTTTCTGTGTCTTTTCCCCTCTTTCGTTTTTTTTTTCTTTCTTTGGTCATGTTTGTATTTTCTTTGGTTTGGGATTTGTATTTTAGTACAGTTTTGTATTATATATGTTTCATATACTTTGATGTTATCATCATCATCATCGTCATCATTTAACAACCACTTTCCATGCTAGCATGAGTTGGATGGTTTGACAGGATTTGGCTGGGCAGAAGACTGCACCAAGATTCACTGTCTGTTTTGGCAGGGGGTTTTAGGGCTGGATGCCCTTCCTAACACCAACCACCCTGCAGAGTTATTAAATTCAAATCTGCAAATTTCTTCTTGCTGTGTAGTTAAGAAGTTTGCTTCTAAGCATCATGATGTATTGCACCTTGGGAAACTGCCATTTATTGAAACCTCAGGGCAATCAAAGCCTTGTGTCTGGATTTGGCGTATGAAAACTGTAAAAAGTCTGTTGTGTGAATGTGTATATTTGTGTCTCCTTGTCTTCACATCATATGATAGTTGTAAAAAGAGCTTTTTTTTAAACATCGGGTATGTGATTTAAAGAAAGTTTGGCTGCTATTTCTTACAATTCAGTACTGATGGCTATGCAAGGGACTTTCATTGGCCCATTGGTCTTTTAGCTTCTAATTAGCCCCAAGTCACTCATCTCTGATGGAGTATCTCATTAACTTACCTTGTTTTATTAATTATATCGATGAGTATGTGTGTTTAAGAAAGTTTGAGTGGGAAAAAAGGGAGCAGGTGTTGTGGAGAGGGTGCAATAAAAGGGAAGGACCAGCATTTGATGACTCAGATAAACAAACAGTACATGGGGGAGAGAGAGAGAGAGAGAGAGAGAGAGAGAGAGAGAAAGATTGCTATTTAAAATTAGTGATATATAGATAAATAGGTAGAGGGTTAGATTAAAGTATGTAGAGAAATTACCATATTTTTTGTCTTTCTTCGTCTCTATCCTGATGAGCAGTGTGTGCCATTCCTTTTGTATGCTGTTCTCTGAATACTGAAAATTCTGATTTGTGCTTGTAATGTTTGCCACCCAACACCCTTGTGACTAATAAATGAAATCATTACTGTTATTATTTGTCCTGATTTTCACTTGAATCTAATGATGCGTAGTTCGACAGTAATTAAATTTTAGATTGAAATTACAAAAACTAGAACTCTATATGTATGTGTGTTGTGTGTGTGTGATATATATATATATATATATATATATATATATATACACATATATATATATGTATGCATATATATGCATATATATATATATATATATATATATATATAGATCATATATATATATATATATATATATATATATATGCATATATATCTATATATATATATATATATATGCATATATATATATATATATATATATGATATATATATGCATATATATATGTATTGCATTCTGTGTGTGTGTGTACATATTTGTATCTGTGAGTTTATATATGTGTGTTTGTATATGTGTATACATAAGAGCGTTAGAGAGTAAGATTACATATTTATTTTTTTCTCTATATGCATTCACACACATATCGGTGCATGCACACACACATATGTACACACACACACACACCATACTATTATCCCCCTTTCCATTTACTCCTCAAAAATGAATTAAATTTTCGAGGAAAAATTGAATGTTTTGATATTAAATTCTATCTGTTTGTTTCCGTTGAGACGAATAAAAGCTCCTATTCAACATAGATCTGTTCACTGTTTTACTTTTATCTCCGGCAATCATTTATATTTTTATTAAGCAGAAGCAGTTTGATTAGTTAAAGACCAAACAAAAATGCCTTCTGTTATTATATGTTTTTTTCTTCTTCCTGTATGTGTATGTATGTGTGTATGTTTAACATAGATTTTACTATCTGTTTCAGTTAGTTCTTTGAAATTGTATCTTTTATTCCTGTCATCGAATTGCCTTTATATATACACACATATGCATATGTGCATGTATGTGTGTGTATATATATATATTTGTATTTGGAGGGTTTTTTTTGTTTTTCTTGTATTTTTTTTTAAACTGCTGTTCATCTAATAAAAAAAAAAATGAATAAAAAATAAAAAATATGTATAACATTCATTTCCTCATGAATTGCTTTGAAAATCCGATCAGTTCTGTTTTGTTTCATACTTTCCTTGAAAAAAATTTTTTTTTAAATGATATAAATAAATTTTCAAAAAATGAAAATAGAAGACAAGGAACAACAATGTCGACAAGAACAACAACAGCAGTAATAATAATAATAATAATAATAATAATAATAATAATAATAATAATAATTGTAATAGTGGTAGTAGGAAAGCCAGAAAAAATAATGCATCACCCACTTGATATATATTTTTTATACCCTTGACAGATATATATACATATACACACACACACACACACATATATTTTTCCCAACAAGTAGTGGTTAACACTGGTATGCTCACTTTCTGTAGAAGCATTCAGCTAATTTTAAGCCATTCAGTGAAAAAGAATTGTTTCTTTTCATAGCATTGAGAAGTTAATTTCTTTGACTGTTCTTTTGGGGATTATTCTTTTGTAAAAAGGAGAGGAAACTTGACATGCAGACGCAGTCAGCGCCACCGCCACCACCACCACCACGATCGTCATCATAAATAGCTTGCTCATGTTGTTGTTGTTGTTGTTATTGTTGTTGATGTTGATGTTGTTGTTGTTGTCGTTGTTGTTGTTGTTGCTGTTGTTGTTGCTGTTGCTGCTGCAGCCGCTGCTGCTCTTCTTCTTCTTCTTCTTCTTTCTTCTTCTTCTCTTCTTCTTCTATTTTTTCTTCTTCTGTATGTGTATGTGTGTATGTTTAACATAGATTTTACTATCTGTTTCAGTTAGTTCTTTGAAATTGTATCTTTTATTCCTGTCATCGAATTGCCTTTATATATACACACATATAATGCATATGTGCATGTATGTGTGTGTGTATATATATATATATATATGCATATATATATATATTTGTATTTGGAGGGTTTTTTTTGTTTTTCTTCTATCTTTTTTAAACTGCTGTTCATCTAATAAAAAAAAAAATGAATAAAAAATAAAAAATATGTATAACATTCATTTCCTCATGAATTGCTTTGAAAATCCGATCAGTTCTGTTTTGTTTCATACTTCCTTGAAAAAAATTTTTTTTAAATGATATAAATAAATTTTCAAAAAATGAAAATAGAAGACAAGGAACAACAATGTCGACAAGAACAACAACAGCAGTAATAATAATAATAATAATAATAATAATAATAATAATAATAATAATAATAATTGTAATAGTGGTAGTAGGAAAGCCAGAAAAAATAATGCATCACCCACTTGATATATATTTTTTATACCCTTGACAGATATATATATACATATACACACACACACACACACACATATATTTTTCCCAACAAGTAGTGGTTAACACTGGTATGCTCACTTTCTGTAGAAGCATTCAGCTAATTTTAAGCCATTCAGTGAAAAAGAATTGTTTCTTTTCATAGCATTGAGAAGTTAATTTCTTGACTGTTCTTTTGGGGATTATTCTTTTGTAAAAAGGAGAGGAAACTTGACATGCAGACGCAGTCAGCGCCACTGCCACCACCACCACCACCACCACCACCAGGATCGTCATCATAAATAGCTTGCTCATGTTGTTGTTGTTGTTGTTATTGTTGTTGATGTTGATGTTGTTGTTGTTGTCGTTGTTGTTGTTGTTGTTGCTGTTGTTGTTGCTGCTGTTGCTGCTGCAGCCGCTGCTGCTCTTCTTCTTCTTCTTCTCTTCTTCTTCTTCTTCTTCTTCTTCTTCTATTTTTTCTTCTTCTTCTTCTTCCTATTTCCTCTCTTCTTTGCTACCCACCACAACCATCAACTCAAAACACTGCCAATATCATCACCATTATCATCATCATCATCACCATCATCACTACCTCCATCATCTCCACCATTTCCACGACCACCACCCTCATCAACACTACCATCTTCCCGTCAGTACCTTGTTGTTGTTCTTTGCTACTCCACCGCCATCGCTGTCACTTCCACAACCATCTTCTTCACCAGCGATACTATCATTTAACACGACAACTACCATCGATATTACCTCTGCCGCACCACCATCTTCATCATTCTTGTCATTATCGTCGCCATTGTCACCATCATTATCACCACCACCATCATTATAATCATCTCTGTTACCACTGCATTGATCACCACTATTTCCACCATTACTAGTGCAACCCCTTTCATCATCATTATCATCATCATCATCACTATCACCACCACCACCACCTCCGCTGCCACCACCACCATTGTTTTCATTTGTGTCATTGATGATACATTCCTTAAGCTGTATATTCATCATCAAATCACAAAAGGTGGATGGGGGAAAGGTCGGCGGTGGCGCGATATGTTGTGGTGGGTGAGGAATTAATTAAGCAAACAAAAAACTGTTCTTCCTGTCGAAGAACTTACATTAAAGTGTTCAGGAAGTCCTTTATGCAGAGGAGGTGGGGCAGGTGGAGGAGAAGGAAGGACTGCTTCAATGGAAATTAAAGTTGTAATTAATAAAAAGGTAACAGGATGATGGCAGCAACTGAAATTGAATGCGTTTCCTTGTCTTTTACCTAGAGTTACACTATTTGCTGGTATATGTCTCATACGGGCTAAATCATTCTGAGTCTAAAGACATAACAAGGTTTAATATTACCATTCATTCTAAAGTGGCAAGCAGGCAGAATCAGTAGCATGTTGGATTGTTGTTGTTGTTGTTAAGCAACAAGACGGGTAAGGGTGATTAGATGATGGTCTAGGGCTTAGGGGCGGGAGACCCCCAGACCTTGGAGAGAAAAAAAAAAACTTTGGTCATCTTGTTGTAGTCGAGGGCTCTTCATTGACACCCAAGACCACAGGGAGGTGGCCCTCGAAGTCGCTGGAAATGGAGATCTCCAGGTCCAAGTTCTTGAACGGCTAGCGTGTTGGGCGAAATTTTTAGTGGCATTTTGTTTGTCTTTACATTCTGAGTTCAAATCCCGCCAAAGTCGACTTCACTTTTAACCTTTCAGGGTCAATAAAATAAAAGCCTAAATTCAGTTGCTGATTGATTGTCCAGATGATAAAACATTTTGCTGAGTTAATGCTGATTAGTAAACTTCATTTTTACTGCTATGGGATTGCTACCTCACTGCACAACTAAGCTGCACAACACATCAGATATTCTGCACCAGTTACATCTTGCATCCTCCAAGTATTATCAAGTCTAAATACCTTTGATAATATGGGGAAATTAACTTAATTCTCAAACTACTCCCTGTTCGACTTGAATGCCATCATTGCTAAAAGATTTCTTGATCCTATTTCATTTTGGGTTTGTTTTACACACATTTGGATGGAAATTAAAACAAGTCATTAAGGATCAACATTCTGTTTATTGCTGAGGGTTGTGCTTGCCTATTGTTTTTTTTTACTAATTCATACAGACTATACTTCCCAACCATGACATCAGTGTTTAGTGGTGACTTTTCAGGCCATCCTGGAATTAACTAAGTAGGTGAAGAACTTATGTGCTGCACAGAATTTACCACGTCTCTATAGTACTTTTGGATGCGAGTTATTAGTGATTTACCTGGTAGTGAAACACTTTTTGTCATCTCCTCAAAGGAAGACAGTTTACTATCTACTTGGACCATAAACCTCTTACCTTTGCTTTATGGTCAACTTTGTCTTTCATCCTTTCAGGGTCAATAAATTAAGTATCAGTGAAATACTGGAGTCAATGTGATTGATTTGTCCCCTCCCCCAAAATTTCAGGCATTTTACCTTTAGTAGAAAGGATTTTTATTATTATTATTAATTACTACTACTACTACTACTACTACTACTACTACTATTAAAGGTGCTGAGCTGGCAGAATTGTTAGCACACTGGATGAAATGCTTAGTGGTATTTCACACATTTCTATGTTCTGAGTTCAAATTCCACTGACATCAACTTTGCCTTTCATCCTTTCAGGGTCAATGAAATAAGTACCAGTTATGGACTAGGGTCAATGGAGTTGACTAGCTCCCTCCTACCAATATTTCCAGCCTTGTGCCTATTGTAGAAAGGGTTACTATTATTATTATTATTTGCGAGACTTATGCTCTCAGTTCAAATCCTGTTGAGATCAACTTTGCTTTTCAACATTTCTGGGTTGATAAAACAAAGTACCAGTCAAATCTTGAGGTCCATGACATTGACTAGACTGTCCTTACCACCAAATAGCAGACCTTGTACCAAATTAAGAAGCAAGGAGCAGTAATTTAGTAGAAACCTTTGAGCATTGGACATGCTTGGATCAAATTTCATTGACATCAAATTTTCCTTTCATCCTTCCAAGGTTGATAAAATAATGCACCAGTCAAATACTGGGGTTGATATGGTCAAATAGTTTTCTTTCTCTAAATTTCTAGCCTTGTGCTTAATTTAGAAATAATAATAATTTCTACTTTTGGGCACAAAGCCTGAATTTTGTGGGGATCAGGGCTAGTTTCTGCTGCATTACAATGCAACACTTATTCGGGCATCAATTTATTTTCAGAACAGAGTTTGGTCTAAATTTTTACAACAGAATGGCCTCCACTAAAAGCACCCACCCCCAAAAAAAGGAGGTGGAGGTGGTAGTAGTGGTGGTGGTGGCAGCATTGTTGTTGGCAGCATTATCATCATTATTCTGGCAGAAAAGGCGGCGAGCTGGCAGAATCGTTAGCACGCTGGGCGAAATGCGTAGCCGTATTACATCTGCCGTTCTGAGTTCAAATTCCGCCAAGGTCGACTTTGCCTTTCATCCTTTCGGGGTCGATAAATTAAGTACCAGTTACGCACTGGGGTCGATATCTGTCCTTGTTTGTCCCTTCTGTGTTTAGTCCCTTGTGGGTAGTAAAGAAATAATAATAATAATAATAATAATAATTATTATTATTATTATTATTATTATTATTAAGCTAGATTAGATAGATTACTTCTGAAATAATTACTCAAAAGTATGTTGAGATCAGTTTGATTGACTATACTCCTTTACAATGGAATTAGATTTTTGTGCTTAGACAAAATACACATCGTCGTCATCCATCATTGGCTATGCTTGTGCTTCTCTCTTGCAAGTCAGAGCATATTGCATTTAGTTATCTAGAATAATGGTTGACTTCTCAATGAGATA
>NC_043019.1:21643853-21666353 GCF_006345805.1 Octopus sinensis | reverse complement strand
GAACCATTGCCCTCTGAGATGGGTCAGAGGAACAGGTCTCATATGTTTCATTTTTGGTTTGGTTTCTACAGCCAAATGCTCTTTGTAATACCATCTACTTTACAGGGTACCTGGAGTGTATTTTAGCATGGCACCAACACTGGAGAAACTGTCCTCTTGATTGTATATTGTCACCACTCTTTATGCGTGCACTGGATCATTTTATTATGGCACTAACACTAGTTAGGTTACCTTGTATTTTGATAAGCTTAAAGAGCTCTCACTGCTCTGGTGTGTCTGTTTGCTCAAAGCAGCATGGCCAAGAGGTGAGCAGCAGATTGTTGACTGATAACAGTAAAAGCCCAGATTGGTGGGTGAAGGACACCAGAGTATGATGATAGAAATTGAGTGATTAGGGTGAGGGGATGATGGAGAAAGAAAGAGTGACTGATAGGGGTCCCCATAAGTTAATGCTGATCTGCACATGTGTGCAGGGCTGGGCATGATTTTTTTTTTCCTTTGAGGGAAACTTGGTTTGCCATGCATGCAAGGTTCTTCTCTTTGTCATTGATGTTTACCTAAGGGAAAAGCTGCTGATTTGGGCTGATATAGTCTGGCACCAGTATCACTGCAGACATTGTTGTTAGAATGCAAAAAGCCAGAATAGGTACCACAAGGCATCTATCGTGAATCTCTAATACTTCCACCCCCCCACTTCCCTTGATTGATACTGTTTCATTCACCCCAAAAAAGATGAAAGGTGTTGACCTTGGCAAGATTTGAACCCAGAGCCTTTGAAAGTCAAAAAAATATCACAAAGCAGTCTTTGTCTCAATTAATTTTGAAAATAACAAAGAATTTAGCCAGATAACTGTTGTTATTATTAAGCTGGTTTTTGGAACATAAATTCACATGAAATTTTGACGGAAGATTTTAGTTGAGACCACTTTATTACAGGGGCAGGCTCAAGTGGGTTGGTATCTAAAGGATTAATGGATTACAGCTATAGGAAAATAATATTATCTAAGACTTTAGAAAGAGAAAAAAATTAGCTATTTTTGAGTATATAATTGAGAATATAGTGTCTGAAAACATGTTATCTGTAACTCTCTTTCTTTCACAAATGCACATGTACAACTATATGTTTAGCTATGGTCAATTTTGATACTGTTATTTTTTTAATATTTTTTCTTTCGTTTTTTTTTTATATTCTGTTGTTTGTTTTTGTTTTAATGGAAACTACTTTGTTAAACTTCAGCGACACTGTTACTACTACTACTACTACCATCAACTAATTTCAGCAACTGTTGTTGCCCTTTAGTCTATTGCAGATCACTTCTTTTCTAACTTACTTAACGATTTAAATTATTACTTAGATCAATCAAATCTGATTATGACATTTCTCCCCCCCCTGCCCTGTCTCTCTCTCTCTCTCTTAGACACACACACACTCACTGTCTATCTGTCTCTCTCTCTTTCTTTCTCTCTATCTCCACTAAAACCCTGCAGCAATCAGCTCACCTCTATTTATCTATATCATGGTGGATTTATTGTTATTACGATCAACTTTTATTGTTTTTGTTTCTTCGTTTTGTTTGTTACTTGATTTTTGATATTTCCTTGCCTCTGTAATTTACATAAATTACACAATCAGACCAATTTATGTTTGTTTGTCATTAACTTATACTTTGAAATATCATTCTAAATGTGATAAAAACTAAAGAAGTTGCATTTATTTACTATTTTTATAGTTAACGCTTTATTTATTTTTTTTTTGTTTTTTACATGTCTACAATATTAAGAATTGTTGCGTGAGTAATTATAGGTGCCCTCAGCCCTCCCTCATTGTTAATGATTATTTACTTAATATTTGTACTTTTATCTAAGTTATCTTTCAGTTGCTTTATTGTCTGGTTGTCTTCAAGTGCTCATATTCTCATTATCATTGTCATCATCTGCTTTCCATGATGACACAGATGGGTTGGTTGAGATTTCATGGCTCGAATCAATTCATATTTAAAGTTATTGCCCACCTAAGCATGGTTGGAGAAACAATTCTTGCTCATACATATCAAATCAGCCTGGTTTCTGTGGCTGGATGGCTTTCCTAACACCAATCACTTTACATTGTGTATTGGGGGTATTTTATTAAAACACCAACATGTGTGTGTTTGTGTATTTACATACACACTCACATGCACACATATATACAGAGTGGGCCAAAAGTTACTCACAAATAAGTTTAATACCCTCCAGAAGTGTCAAAGACATGTTTCAATTTTTTAAAAATTGAATAAAATATAATAATGATAAATACACACATACGTCTAAAAGTTGCTGAAGCATGGAACAAACTGCTGGCATCAGTTGTTAGTTGTCGGAGCACTGCATCCTTCAAAACTTCCATGCTTCCTGAGATTCGCCAACACTACACCTCATTTTCTCCCCTCCATACACACACAAGCATGTATCTGACTCATACACTGTTCACTTTCCAGACATTTGTACATGACTGCATATGCTTTATATGCACTTTTGACAAATTGTGGTGCACCTGAGCACTGTATACAATAATTTCATTATTATTATTATATTATTATTATTATTATATGATGAACAAAATGAATAATAATAATTTAGTATAAATAAAATATCAAATGTTTTGGTGTGTGACTTTTGGCTCACCCTGTTTATAATGTTAATTTCCTTGGAAGAAGTCACTGTTAAAGTATTGAGTCAATCTTTTTACAGTGCCAATCTGTTCCTCTCATAATATTTGCCATTCCTTATCCCTCCACTAAGAAGCATCACTCACTCTCCCTTCTATTTCCCTTCAGATACAGATGTCATTTTAGGCACTGAGCCTTGCAATTTACAAAATAATTTTTGCCAGTGAAAAATACCCCCCCCCCTCCCATATACTGCATAAATGGTTGGTGTTAGGAAGGGCATCCAACTGTAGAAATCATGCCAAAGCAGACACCGGAGCATGATGCAGTCTTCCTCATCAGATTTTGTTGACCTATCCACCACACACACTTACAGATGCATATATATTCAATGAGCATATTTCATTTTTCCAACTACCAAATCCATTTACAAGGCTTTTTTAATTATTGGTTCACTTACCTTTCATTCCTTTTTCGTATAAATGTGGTGGGGGAAGTGACCCCAAAACCTTATATTGTTTTTATATTTAATATTTCATATTTGTCCTATGTTTATTGGCAGTCTGTTTCTATTTATATCTTTTATCTTTTACTTGTTTCAGTCATTTGACTGTGGTCATGCTGGGGCACCACTTTGAAGTCGAACAAATTGATCCTAGGACTTAGAAGCCTAGTATTTATTTTATCAGTCATTTTTGCTGAACTGCTAATTTATGGGGACATAAGCAAACCACCACCAGTTGTCAAGCAGTATTGGGGGGACAAACACACACACGCAAACACATAATAAAAATAAGATGATCTTAATGTTATCACTTTAGAATTAAAAGTGAAAGAATAAAAGTGAAACAATATTCTATCACATTACAATATAGATCTTATTGTTTCACTTTTGACATGTAATACCGAATGTGTGCCAATGTTATATTGTTTTAATCCAAATGAAAAAATGAAATTATATGTTGACACTCATGGGGTCTTATACTCTCACCTTGTAAAATTTGATTTGATTTGGTCAAGCCATTTGAAAATGCATAGGAAACAGACAGACAAAAAAGTTGATTTATATATATATATATATATATATATATATATATATATATAAAAATACACACACACACTTAAAGGTTACTTATTCATATTTTAAAGCTAATCTATGAAATTATATTCTAGCTACAATTACTTTATGCAATTCATACAAGTGCCAGAAAGCCTCTTTGTGATCACTTGACATGCTAGAAATAACAATCAAATCCCTCAAATTATACTCAGCTTGCTTAAAAAAAGAAACAAAAACTCAGGATAATGTAGTCTTAGATACACTGTCTTAAAAAATAGCACATTCACTGGTCATGGCTGGAATGTCTTTATTCATGGATCTGTTCATTCAGGACTGGCCGAGGGCTAAACGACAACAATGATAACAACTAAACTTTCATTCTCCCTGCCAAAGAAACTGACAGAAATAGAACAAAATTTAAAATATTTCAAAAGATGTCAAGTTATTTTATTTACTCTTATACTATCTTGAAAAATGATGCAAGACTGTCAATAGAATCTTGAAATTTTATTAAAGTTTTACCTTAAATTTCATAAACAAAAATATTAAAAAAAACAAACAAACAATGACTTTATCTTTGAAAATATTAATGAGCAGTAAATATTCTTTTCGATAGCTTTTAGATATTCATTTATTTATTTGGAATCTTGATAAATTTTTCTTGGATCTTAATTGGATGTCTCCAGGTGATGTAGAAAATTTACCTGTGATGAAAAATATATTGATTGCAAAATGTAAAAATTATTTTAACTCTTATGTCCAAATGCAAATATTTATTTTTATCTTATTATTATCATTTTTTTAATACAATTACATAGATATTTCTTTTAATTAAATTTTGTTTCCTTGCACACACACACACACATGTTTATATATTTTTAAGTTTTACATTATGTTCTTGAAATATATTAAGCAGCGATGTATAATTAAATGAGAATGTTTCTTATTGGAAAGATATTTTATATCAACAATTTGATATGAGAATGATTGATAATTCACCAGTGTCTGGTGTGCTAGCAAGTTATTCCTGTCATCATTACCTTCCTGTTTGATGAGAAGCTTAATATATGTGTATAATACTAAATACATATATATACCATTGAAAGGCATGATGTTTTTGTCTGAGAGAAAATTTCTTCATAGACTTATGTTAAAAACACAATACAGTAATCCATCACCATATCACGGTTCACTTATCGCGCACTCAGTACATTGCAGATTTTTCTGGCTAATATTTGTAAATTTATATCACGGACTCCTCGCTATATCACAGATTTCTGCTGCCAATAGGTATTTATATTTTTTTAGATTTTAATTATTTCTGTGGGAGGTTTTGGAACATAACACCCATGATAATCAAAGGATTATTGTATATATTGCAGCATGGTAAGCATCATCATCATAGCACATATTATATATATATATATATATGCATACATACACATATATATATTATATATATATATATATATATATAAATTAGAAAAAACCCACCTTTTATCAATTCAAAATGCAAAATTAAATTACACCATCTAGAAAATTACATATAATAGAAAAAAAATTTGTGAAATTTGATTTAGTATTTCTAAATTGAATTTTTCCCTGTAAGTTTGGAATAATATTCCCTCAAATTATTTTATATATATATCATCATCATCATCATATCATCATCATTTAACGTCCGCTTTCCATGCTAGCATGGGTTGGATGGTTCAACTGGGGTCTGGGGAGCCCGAAAGCTGCACCAGTCCAGTCAGATCTGGCAGTGTTTCTACAGCTGGATGCCCTTCCTAACGCCAACCACTCCGAGAGTGTAGTGGGTGATTTTATGTGCCACCGACACAGGTGCCAGACGAGGCTGACAAACGGCCACGCTCGGATGGTGTTTTTATGTGCCACCGACACAGGTGCCAGACGAGGCTGGCAGACGGCCACGCTCGGATGTGTTTTTTATGTGCCACCGACACAGGTGCCAGACGAGGCTGGCAGACGGCCACGCTCGGATGGTGTTTTTATGTGCCACCGACACAGGTGCCAGACGAGGCTGGCAGACGGCCACGCTCGGATGGTGTTTTTATGTGCCACCGACACAGGTGCCAGATGAGGCTGGCAAACGGCCACGATCGGATGGTGCTTGTTACGTGCCCACAGCACGGAGGCCAGTCGATGCGGTACTGGCTACGGCCACGTTCGGATGGTTTTCTTATATTCCACGTGCCACCGGCACTGGTACCACAAAGATACAAATTCCATTGATGTTCATCTATTTTGATTTGTTTTGATTTGATTGATTTGATTTTCACTTGCCTCAACAGGTCTTCACAAGTGTCACAAGAAGGAAGGTATGCACAGGTGGACTGACTACGTCCCAGGTAGGGGCCATGGGTTATGGCCTGACTAGTCTTGCCGGTCTTCGGATGGTGTTTTTATGTGCCACCGACACAGGTGCTAGATGAGGCTGGCGAACGGCCACGATCGGATGGTGTTTGTCATGTGCCCACCGCACTGACTACGGCACTGATGGATTTCTTGTGTGCCACAGGCACTGGTACCACAAGATACAAATTCCATTGATGTTCATCTATTTTGTCTATTTTGATTTGATTTGATTTGATTTTCACTTGCCTCAACCGGTCTTCACAAGTGTCACAAGAAGGAAGGAAGGTATGCACAGGTGGACTGACTAGTCTTGCCGGGTCTCGGAAGGTGTTTTTATGTGCCACCGACACAGGTGCCAGATGAGGCTGGCGAACGGCCATGATCGGATGGTGTTTGTTACGTGCCCACAGCACGGATATATATATATATATATATATATTATATATATATATATATATATATAAATTAGAAAAAACCCACCTTTTATCAATTCAAAATGCAAAATTAAATTACACCATCTAGAAAATTACATATAATAGAAAAAAAATTTGTGAAATTTGATTTAGTATTTCTAAATTGAATTTTTCCCTGTAAGTTTGGAATAATATTCCCTCAAATTATTTTATATATATATCATCATCATCATCATCATCATCATCATTTAACGTCCGCTTTCCATGCTAGCATGGGTTGGATGGTTCAACTGGGGTCTGGGGAGCCCGAAAGCTGCACCAGTCCAGTCAGATCTGGCAGTGTTTCTACAGCTGGATGCCCTTCCTAACGCCAACCACTCCGAGAGTGTAGTGGGTGATTTTATGTGCCACCGACACAGGTGCCAGACGAGGCTGACAAACGGCCACGCTCGGATGGTGTTTTTATGTGCCACCGACACAGGTGCCAGACGAGGCTGGCAGACGGCCACGCTCGGATGGGTTTTTTATGTGCCACCGACACAGGTGCCAGACGAGGCTGGCAGACGGCCACGCTCGGATGGTGTTTTTATGTGCCACCGACACAGGTGCCAGACGAGGCTGGCAGACGGCCACGCTCGGATGGTGTTTTTATGTGCCACCGACACAGGTGCCAGATGAGGCTGGCAAACGGCCACGATCGGATGGTGCTGTTACGTGCCCACAGCACGGAGGCCAGTCGATGCGGTACTGGCTACGGCCACGTTCGGATGGTTTTCTTATATTCCACGTGCCACCGGCACTGGTACCACAAAGATACAAATTCCATTGATGTTCATCTATTTTGATTTGTTTTGATTTGATTTGATTTGATTTTCACTTGCCTCAACAGGTCTTCACAAGTGTCACAAGAAGGAAGGTATGCACAGGTGGACTGACTACGTCCCAGGTAGGGGCCATGGGTTATGGCCTGACTAGTCTTGCCGGGTCTTCGGATGGTGTTTTTATGTGCCACCGACACAGGTGCTAGATGAGGCTGGCGAACGGCCACGATCGGATGGTGTTTGTCATGTGCCCACCGCACTGACTACGGCACTGATGGATTTCTTGTGTGCCACAGGCACTGGTACCACAAGATACAAATTCCATTGATGTTCATCTATTTTGTCTATTTTGATTTGATTTGATTTGATTTTCACTTGCCTCAACCGGTCTTCACAAGTGTCACAAGAAGGAAGGAAGGTATGCACAGGTGGACTGACTAGTCTTGCCGGGTCTTCGGAAGGTGTTTTTATGTGCCACCGACACAGGTGCCAGATGAGGCTGGCGAACGGCCATGATCGGATGGTGTTTGTTACGTGCCACAGCACGGATATATATATATATATATATATATATATGTATATATATAATCACAACATGTATATACATAAGTGTGTGTGTGTATATTCACACACATACATACATGCATGAGTGCACACTGCTTCATCAGTTTGCATGCTTTCTTCGGATGCTACATTTATTTAAAGTTTCTCATTTTGTCAGAATCAGCAGAGTACCAACTATGAGCTGACATGTTTTGATGTTTTGTCAATATGATTTTAGGCCACAACATCTTGTCTATTGGTCTAAAGAGCTTGATCAATTTGAATACCAGTCTCAAAGAACTGCGATGTCTTGATCTTCTACTACTATGACAGGGTTATATTCCCACTAGTTCTTCTCATATAAGAGGCCAAACTTACGGCATGTGATCCAGTGTAAATTCTGACCAAGTCCATCATGATTATTAACATACTTATTATTAGTATTATTATTATTAAAACTGGTCACTCTGTAAATTCTGGGTTCAACCCTCACAAAGGTTAACTTTGCCTTTCACCCTTCCAGGATCATTAAAATAAAAGTACTAGTCAAGTACTTGGGTCAGTGGTTTCAGTTAATACCCTTACTTCAAAATTGCTCGCCTTGTCCCTAAATCAGAATTCATTCATTAGCACTCCAAACAAAATGCTTAGTTGCATTTCTTTCAGTTTTACATTCTGAGTTCAAATTCTGCTGAGGTCAACTTTGCCTTTCATCATTTCAGATTTAATAAAATAAAGTCCTGGTCAAGTCCTGGAGTCTGTTTATTTGACTAACACCCTCCTTTTAAAACTGCTGAGCTCATGTCTCAATTAGAGACCATTATTAAAACTGTTCATACACTTTATGTTCTGAGTTCAAATGTCACAAAGGTTAACCATGCCTTTCATCCTTTTGAAGTTGATAAAGAAAATAAAGTAGTGGTTAGAGCATCAGGCTCACAATCGTGAGATAGTGAGTTCAATTCCTGGACCAGGCTGTGAGTCATATTTCTTGAGCAAGATATGTTGCTCCAGTTCGCTCATCTGTAGAAATGAGTTGTCATGTTAACGGTACCAAGCTGTATCAGCCTTTGCCTTTCCTTTGGACAACATTGGTGGTGTGGAGAGGAGAGGCTGGTATGCATGGGTGATTGCTAGTCTTCCATAAACAACCTTGCCCAGTCTTGTGCCTCAGAGGGGGACTTTTTAGGTGCAATCCCATGGCCAGTCATGACCAAAGGGGATCTTTTTTTGTAAGTCAAATACTGGAGTTGATGACATTGACTAAACCCCCTCCCCTCAAAATTACTTGCCTTGTTCTTAAATTAGCAACAATTATTAAAACCTTTCATATATTCATTATCATTGTTGACTGCGATATCTGAATTGTCTCTTTCTCATTGTCTGTAAATTATATTTGAAGTGAAATAACGATTTATACTTCCCCCACCCCACCCATGTAAAAAAATATATCTAATTTTCTAATTTACATTGATTCTCGAGTTATTTTCATCATTCAAAGAATAATTGGGATTTGATTGCTTTTTTATGTTTGTGGATTTTATTTTAATTTTTTTTCTTTGGTTTTATGAAAATCGTAACTGACACATGGTTATATTAAATTATATAAGTGCTTTGTAAGTTTTTTTTTATTTTTATTAATTCATTTGCTAAATTGATAAAGAAAATAAAAATAATTTTTTGTTACTAAACTGTCGACAGCCACCTCCTCCTGTCATCCAAAACATCTAATTTTACTGAGTAGTAGGAAGAGGAGAAGGGGGAAAAGTGTTGGGGAGAGGAGAAAATTTATAAATAAAAGTTGTGAACTTCTTTAGCTTAGTTAAAACTTTTATTTTAACGAGTTCCAAGTTGATTGGTTGAATGGAATAATTCAGTCCGGGTTGTACATTTGTTAAACCCTGTTGGTGGTAAGACTCTCAATGTGTAAGATTTGTTATATATTATCATCATATCTGTCTGTCTGTCTGATTCTCCACTCCTCCCATAGACCCTCCCCCACACACACACATAATTTTTGGGTAAATCTCCAACATTATTCAAAATATCTTCACATAGGATGATCAATAATGCTACTTTATAGAAGAGAACAAACCCATTTTGGTAGTTTGGAGGTGAGGAGAACAGGATGAATTTGGCATGTGAGGAAAGGCAGTGATGGTTGTGGCGGTGGTGGTGGCGGCAGAGGGAATGGGGAACAGTAGGAGTTGATTGAACATTGCTAGTAGCACAACACCATACAATATAATACAATATAGAATATAATATAATGTCTAATATAAAATAATAATAATAATAATAATAATAACAGCAACAATAATGATGATGATGATGATATAAGCTCCACCTCCAACGATCTAATTTGCTTTGACTGCTGTTTCTCAATCCCCCTCCATCACCACCATCACCACCACCACCACACACTCTCTGGATCATCTTCATCATTACAATATAGAGAACCCAGCACATGCTGCTTGCTCTATCTGTTGTTGTCAGCTGTATGTATGTCTGTTGACTGAGAAGTTGTTGCATATACACCGACTCTATCACCAACCTCTCTGCTGCTACTGCCACTACTGGTGTTATTGTTGTTTGCTTTTTGCTGGCCTTTGTTTGTTTTGTGTTTTTAGTTATCTCTTGTTTTTTTTCATTTTTTTTTTCATGCGAGTGTAGTTTGTGTGAGTATGCATGTATGTATACGTGTGCATCTCTGTGTGTGTGTGTATGTATGCGATGTTAATTAACATGTGCTGCGGCAGTACAGCGAACAGTCGTCGTGTAGTCATGGCCTTGTTAGTTTTTACCTGAATAAGCTCGGGATTTATTTATTTAATTTTACTTTTTTTTTTTTCACCTGGAACTTGTCATTGTCCTCCTTTGCGTTTTTTTGTAACTAAAAATAAAAATAAGAATAAAATGAAATGAAATGAAATGGTAAATGAAAAGAGCAACAACAACGAAAGAATGTTCACTGCTATTTATTACATTGGCGATACTTTAAAGCTGTGATTTTATTTAAACAACAACAACAAAACAAAGGTGAAGAGGAAAAGGCCTTCATTGCTACCACCTCTACCCCGTACCCCTTTATATCCACCCCTATATTTGTGTCCTCATCCTACTTGTCACCACCACCACCGTCACTCCTCTGCTGAAGTAAATAAAAGTAAAAGGAAAGAAAAAAATAATACAAACAGCAGCAAAAATACACACACGTATATACATACATACATATATAAATATATATATGTATGTATATGGTTGCTGTCAACTCATTGAATATAATATATATATATATATATATATACATATACACACACTCACAAACATAATATATACACACACCTGGGACTAATTCAATGAAACATAAATTGCCTCAAAAAGTAATTCGGACTTACCAAGATGTTGATTGGAGTAAGTGATTCTTTTTTTTTTTTTGCTTTTAATTACAAATGTTACATAAATATATATATATATATATATTATTTACTTTTTTTTATTATCATTTTTTAAAAATTGCATCTTCATTATTGATGTTGCTGTTGTTTTGTCCAAAATTGACCCAGATCCAGTGTGTCTGGTTAAAAGCTGCAACCACCTCGACTTTTTCAGACATAGCATAACTTCAGACGATGATATCTCGTGTGTCTTCACCCCAACCCCAAGAAAACAAGTATGATCTGAGGGAGATTTAGCTGCTATTTTTATCACGTTGAATGGTAACATAGATGCTCCCGCTTTGGTTTGTTCTATTGTTGATTATTGTTTGTTTTTATTTAATCCCCACCCATCCTAGCATTATACGGAAGATGTGAATGGCCACTTGATTAGTGTATAGGACAGACTGCTGTGAGACCAGTATTTAGTATCCTGTTTCCAACACTCTGTTATCATATCTATGGACAGAACACTTGATTCTTGATTGATTCAAATCACCACAGAGTGCTGGAGCAACTCACTGGTCCCAGATGGCTCTAACTATCACTAGGTATCACAGAAATATATGAACAACTTCATCACTCCAGTGTAGTTAGTTCTAACTGTAAATAAGATCCACATCATCATCATCAACATTTAACACCTGTTTTCCATGCTGGCTTGGATTAGACTGCTAGACAGGAACTGGCAAGGTTAGGGCTGTACCAGGTTCCATAGTCTGTTTTCATTTGGTTTTTCTACAGCTGGATGCCCTTCCTAGCATCAACCACTTTACAGAGTATATTGGGTGCTTTTTATATGGCACCAGCACTGTTGCTTTTTACATAGCATCAATAATAATAATAATAATGATTTCAAATTTTGGCACAAAGCCAGCAAGTTTGGAGGTTGGGGTAAGTTGAATACATCATCTCCAATGCTCAACTGGTAATTATTTTATCAACCCTGAAAGGATGAAAATCAAAGTCAACCTTTGGCAGAATTTGAACTCACAATGTGAAGATAAATGAAATGCCACTAAGCATTGTGTCTAACATGCTAACGATTCTGCCAGCTTGCCACCTAATGATAAAAATAATTATTTCTTTTATGTGGCACAGGGGTATCTGATGAGAGAAATGTAACATGGAGAGTTTATGATTTGTGTAAAAGTTTACATAAAAATATTACCGGAAGAAATGTTGAGGAGGAGAGAGATAGGACGAAAAGTAAACATAGTACACAAAATATGTGAATGCACATGGATGATACAGGAATGCCACTAATTAGGCCAGTCAAGGAACCCTACAAATCAAGGGTCACACTGACCACCAAGGGTATAGGCCCTCACCCCACTGTTGTTCTCCAATTCACATTCATATGCTTAGAGTAATTCTTTTCAATCCAAACCTTTTTACTGCTATCATCCACCTTGTCAGAATTTTGCTGGGAGACACCACATCCCTCTGCTATCACTATATTTTTTTAGTGGAACTTGAAAAAGTCAATGTAGACCTGACTGAAGAGGGAAGTGTTGGTCAGCCCCTTGTGGGTAGTAAAGAAATAGGTCCTTAGTCTTTTCAGCCTTAAGAAGAAGAATAATTTTTGTAATTTTGGTACGAGGCCAGAAATTTTGAGGTGAACTGGATTAGTTGTTTAAATCAACCAGTCTTTGATCGGTTCTCTCAATTTATCTAAATTTTTCCCAAGGAGAGATAATGGACAAAATTGACCTTGGCAGGATTTGAACTCTGAATATAAAGAATTTGTATAAATACTGTGCAGCATTTTCTTAGATGCTCTGATGATTTAGCCAATCCACTGCCCTTATAATAATAATAATAATAATAATAATAATAATAATAATAATACAAATCTAGAGCTTACATATTATGTAGAATAAATGTCTCAGTTATTAAACTCAACCATACTGGGGCACCACTTTGAAGGGTTTAGTTGATCAAATCAACCCCAGTATTTATTTTAAGCCCAGTACTTATTCCATCAGTTTCTTTTTGCTGAACAGCTACATTACGTGAATATGGCTTCACTGGTTGTCAAAACAAAAAGACGAAATGAAAACAAAACACTGCACGTGGCTAAGGCATACAGAGCTGAGCTTTGTAGTGTAGCAAAAGCATGCAATAGTAATAAGGTTATTGAATAATAATAATAATATTACTAATCCTTTCTACTAAAGGCACATGACCTGAAATTTGGGGGGAAGGAAGTAGTCGATTACATCGACCCCCAAGTGTTTCACTGGTACTTAATTTATCAAGGTAAAAGGATGAAAGGCAAAGTCAACCTCAGTGGAATTTAATAATAATAATAATAATAATAAATAATAATAATAATAATAATAATAGTAATAATAATAATGATAATAATAAACTGTAAAACTAAGAAATTAAATAGACTTAATAATATTATTGTTAAAGCTAATAGTCAGTTCTTCATGGGATACCAGTTCCTTATGCATGCATGTATGTTTACATATGCATACAAAATTTTTTTATAGAAAATGACAAATATCTGGAATGTGTGTGTATGTATGTGTGTATATATATATATATTATATATATATATATACATATATACATACACACACACACACATACAGTAAACAAGGGAAGGTATATTCTCTTTTATTCTCTTTTACATGTTTCACTCATTTGACTGCGGCCATGCTGGAGCACTGCCTTTAGTCAAGCAAATCAACCCAGGACTTATTCTTTCGAAGCGTAGTTCTTATTCTATTATGGGGATGTAAACACACCAGCATCGGTTGTCAAGCGATGTTGGTGGGGACAAACACAGACACATAAAACATAAACACACATACATACATATATATATATATCTATATATATATATATCTAATACGATGGGCTTCTTTCAGTTTCCGTCTACCAAATCCACTCACAAGGCTTTAGTTGGCCTGAGGCTATAGTAGAAGACAATTGCCCAAGGTGCCATGCAGTGGGACTGAACCTGAAACCATGTGGTTGGTTAAGCAAGCTACTTACCACACAGCCACTCCTGTGCCTATAAGGAAAAAATGTAATACATGTAAAACAGATTTTTAAAATATATGACAATATAGAGCAAAGGTATAATAATTAGTAGAAATAAGAACTAGTCTTTTGATATTGTAGTAGTAGTAGTAGTAGTAGTAGTGGTGGTGGTTTTACTCTTTTACTTGTTTGAGTCATTTGACTGTGGCAATGCTGGAGCACCGCCTGTAGTCAAGCAAATCGACCCCAGGGCTTATTCTTTGTAAGCCTGGTACTCATTCTATCAGTTTTTTTTGCCGAACCGCTAAGTTACGGGGACATAAACACACCAGCATTGGTTGTCAAGCGATTTTGGGGGGGACAAACACTGATACAAACACACACATATATACATATACATATATACGATGAGCTTCTTCGAGTTTCCGTCTACCAAATCCACTCACAAAGCTTTGGTCAGCCTGAGGCTATAGTAGTAGACACTTGCCCAAGGTGCCACGCAGTGGGACTGAACCTGGAACCATGTTGATGGTAAGCAAGCTACTTACCACACAGCCACTCCTACACCTATAACAACAGTAATATTATTACTATTGATAACAACAGTAATAATGATTATTATTATTGTTTCTAATTTTGGTACAAGACCAGCAATTTTGAGGGGATGGGGTAAGTTGACTACATTGACCCTAGTACTTTTATTTCTGAAAGGACCAATGGCAAATTTGACCTCAGCAGGATTTGAACTCAGAACAGAAAGAACTGAAGCAAATAGTGTGAGGCATGTTCTAATGATAACTGTTTCTTTGTTTCATGGCTCTAAATCTGTATGGGAAAGGTTTTCTTCAATAGAATTGACCCTGTTTCTTGACTGCCCTTTATTTTACTGATCCCAGTGAAGTTAATCACACCAGAATTTGCTCTTAGAACACAGAAGGGACATTATGAATGGGACTGAAAGTTTTTATCACATTTATCACACTACCATATAAAGTAACATCTTAATAAAAATAGAACTCAGAGTTGTAACAAGTCATCTTTGGAGAATCCCATGAGGGTCCTAATACCACACCATACACAATAAACCTACCCTGCTGCAAACAAACAGCCCACTTAATGTGTAAATTATTGATTGAGTCAGGATGGCACCAGTGTGGACACTTGAGGACCATTTTCTCATCTTCTCTCTCTCTCTCTCTTCATCCTCCCTCCTTTCTTCCCCCTCTCTGCATATGACCATCTCTCTGGAACAGACAAGATGTTATTGATAAACTATGAAAATGAAAACATCATCTATCATTGCCACCACAACCACCGCCACCAACAACAACAAACTATAAGTCAAAGATGAAGCCTCTGTGTGGTCACTCAGCAAGCTAGAAATAGAACCTAGATTCCTCTCAAGCTAACATCCTACCAGTGTTAGAAGAGAATGACTCTTTTGTTAATGAAGTCCTAGAGACATAGACATGGGCATGGCAGTGTAGTTAGGAAACTAAATGGTTTGGGGTTTAGTCCCATTGCATGGCATCTTGGACAAATATCTTCTACTATGACCTTCTGAGCAAATTTGTTGTTAAAAACTGTACTGAAGCTTGTAATGTATGTGTGTACTTCTTTGTGTTTGTCTTTCTGCTTCACAACCAGGGTTGGTATGTTTATGTCCCCATAACTTATCAAGAAAGAGACTGATAGATTAAGTACCTGACTTAAAACAATACTGAGGTCAGCTTGCTGACTCTTCATGTTATTGCTCCAGTAACAACTGAAACCAGTAAAAGCATAGAAGAAAGAATATACGAAACGATGGCATGGTCGTAACTGGACTGCTTTAATCAGTCTCTCCAATCATGTGTAACTTTTAGTTAAACAGCACCAACTTAACAAATGAACAAAGCCTCTTTGTGGCCAGCCAATCTGCTGTCAAAAGTAGCCAGATCACATGCATCTTGATATGCTTGGACTACCAGTCAAATCTCACTTAAATCATATCTTACTGTTTTAAAAACAATGAAACACTCATTGGATAGGAGCACTCCGTTGGTTATGACGACGAGGGTCCCAGCTGATACTATCAACAGAACAGCCTGCTCGTGAAATTAATGTGCAAGTGACTGAGCAATCCACAGACACGTGTACCCCTAATGTAGTTCTCAGGGAGATTCAGCATGACACAATGTGATAAGGCCGGCCCTTTGAAATACAGGTACAACTAATTTTTGCCAGCTGAGTGGACTGGAGCAACATGAAATAAAGTGTCTTGCTCAAGGACACAATGCATTGCCAGGAATCGAACTCACAACCTTATGATTGTGAGCCGAATGCCCTAACCACTAAGCCATGTGCCTTCACTGTAGTGCTAAATATAGCCTGTGCCTTAGAAATGAAAAGTAGCACAAGGTTGTTGTCATAGTTGGAATGCTTTTGGTTATGGGACTCTTTGTCCGGGGTTAACCTGGGGCTAAACAACAACAAGTACAACAACTTTATATGTTTTTTTTACTGAGTTAAAGCCCTTCGCTTCCTGGAATTGCTGTGATAATTGTCTTTGCTTACTTTGACAGTCAGTAATGGTCTTTTTTATTTTTGATTTTAATTAGGTTTTAGGTTTTAGACCCCTCCCTCTTATCACCACCACCACCACTGTCAGTGTTGTCATCCCCACTTCCATCAACATCATCATTGTCACTGTCATCATCACCACTATCACAGTAATCATCATTGTTATTATCTTCATCATTGTTGTCATTACCTATTTCTTTATTACCCACAAGGGGCTAAACATAGATGGGACAAACATGGACAGACATAGGTATTAAGTCAATTCCATCGACCCCAGTGCGTAACTGGTACTTAATTTATCAACCCCGAAAGGATGAAAGGCAAAGTCGACCTCGGCGGAATTTGAACTCAGAACGTAACGACAGACGAAATACGGCTACGCATTTCGCCCGGCATGCAAACGTTTCTGCCAGCTCATCAACAACAGCATCACATCAGTTTGATGTACTTTCCATCACTGGAATTATTTACGAGTTATTACAAAAATTCAATGCAGAGATTATTATTACTTTTAGTTTATTATTATCATTATTATTGCTATTTCAGAATATTGCCTCATTTGGGCAGTAGAGGTTAGCTTTGCCTTTCATCCTATCAAGGTTGATGAAATAATGTATCAGTCAAGTACTGGGGCTGATATAATCAACTAATCCCTATGCAAAAATTTCAGCTGATCTCAGGATGTTAAGCTTCACAAATGATGGAGTTTGTTAACCTGGTGGTGGTGGTAGGGTATCATATTTAGGGTAAGGAAAGCCCTAATTCCCAGCTTCCACTGCCTTGCAACCATGGAAATGTTTCAGGAGTAAACCTTGAGGAAAAATCAGGAGTCGGAGCCTCTGAAACTGTTTAACATTGTTTACAACCTTGTTTAGGCAACTCTTGCGATAATGTTGGTACCAAATTGTAATGACCCTGCTGTTCCTTTGGATCCATCAGTGAGTTGGAGAGAGGGAATGCACTGCCTGGGCAACATGTGCTCCCTGCCATATTCTCCAGGTTTGGGTCAAAATGAACACCCTATACAGGGAGACTGATGAATGGAGCGAAGTGGGGGGGGGACTGTAACTTCAGCAGTGTTAGGATAGCCCACAAGTACAGCTGGCAGGGAAGAAACTTTTGCACACCAGGGTGTCCAGCCACTGACGGTGCTGTTTTGATGAGAGGACAACTGGGACCATCATAACAGACACAGGCTGCACCAAACCTCACAGACGAGTGCAACAAATGGCAAGATGCTGTGTCTTGGAAAAGACATGTCCAACCCATGCAAGCATGGAAAAGTGGATGATGACAACAACGATGATGATGTGATACTTTCTTGAAGTTATTCTGGCATGCTTTTCATGCTATTTCAATTAGTTTAGCTGATTAGTTAATTAATGATTGCATTCATAGATATGGAAGGACAACTCTATTGATTCCATCTCTTCTTTTCTTCTCTGATAAGAAGAATCATAATTAATTGTATACAACAGTTGCTTTCCAATAGATTTTCTTAGATTTTTTTTTTCTCTTTTTGTTCTCTAAATTATGACTTAATCAAATAATGTAGGAAATCAACCTGTGGCACCATCAGACCAATGCAGGAGCCTCTATGTGGTTGTTGACCTACTAGAAATAGCAGCTAAAGCTCCTTCACATCAAACCTTATTGCTTTGATAAAAGACAGAATTCATTGGACAAGCAGTTAGCATTTGGTGGGCTACTGGGATTACCTCTGTGGGCCTGAAGAATTTTCCAGGTTTATTTAATTTGGGCTTACATAAATATTGTCAGTGATGGAAATGGATGTGGATGATTACCTGGAGGATATTTTCATATATATATATATATATATATATACATATATATATAAATTAGAAAAAAACACCTTTTATCAATTCAAAATGAAAAATTAAATTACACCATCTAGAAAATTACATATAATAGAAATATTAAATATAAGATAAAAATAATAATTGATAAAAGGTGGTGTATTATATTATATATTATATTATATTTGATTTTGTATTTCTAAATTGAATTTTTCCCTGTAAGTTAGGAATAATATTCCCTCAAATTATTGTTATATATACATATATATAGGCATGGGCATGGCTGTGCTGTGTGGTAAGGGATCTGCTTCCCAACAATATGGTCCCAAGTTCAGTCCCACTGAGTGACACCTTGGCCAATTGTCATTGAGCCAACCAAAGCCCTGTGAATGAATTTGGTAGACATAAACTAAAAGAAGCCCATTGTTTATGCATGTGTCTGTGTGTGGGGTCTTTGTGCTTGCCCACCACTGCTTGACAACCAGTGTTTGTGTGTTTACTTCATGTAACTTAGTGGTTCAGCAAAAGAGACTGGGGGAATAAGTACCAGGCTTAAAAAGAAACTAAGTACTGGAGTGAATTAGTTTGATTGAAACAAAAGATAAAAGGTTTGTGTGTGTGTGTGTGTGTGTGTGTGTGTGCATCTGGGCCATTGGCAAATGTAATAAACTCAAAAGTGACCCATTTCAAAAAAAAAAGTTTGCGAATACCTGTCTTAGACATACTACTCTCAGAATGGTTGGAATTTCTTTGATCGTAGGTCTGCTCCAACAATACTGACCTGGGGTTAAGCAACAACAAAACCTAGTGGTATCCTTGGAACTTTGTGAATTGCTTGGTAAGAATTATAGGCCATTGTTACTTGACATTGTAATTTTCAATTTGAGAGAGTAAAAAGGAAACTGGTCCTCTAGATGTACCTTGGTGTTGTGTAGTCCCAAGTTCAAAATGGTTGACTTTATATATCTCATTGTGGGAACCAGGCATCCATCGGTCAAGACAGGCCATGCTTCCTTATCTTCTTCTCCTCCTCTTCTTTCTCTTCCTCCTTTTCTTTTCTTTCATCCTCCTGCTCTTCTCCCTTCTACTCTTTCATTTTTTCTCCTCCCGCCATCCACCTCCTACTCCTCTCCTCATTTCATCTTCCCCTCTATCTCACCCCTCTTTATCTCCCTCCCCTTCTCACCCTCCTCCATCTCCTTTAGCACACCTACAACAACACCACATACTCTGATATGAAAGAGTTAATTGTTTTAAGTTGCAATGTGACACCCTTAACTTGACAATGTCCAATCTGTTTCGGTATGCTTGTTGTTGTTGTCACTGTGGTTTAACCCCAGTTCCTTATCATCTTCAGGAGAATCTCTTTAGAACTATGTCATCAATGTATTGGATACAAACATGGCTAAATAGTTACAAAGATCACTTAGCAACCTTGAGGTTCTGAGTTCAATTCTACTGTGTGGTATCTTAGTCAAATGTTTTTTTTTACCATAGCTCTCAGCGACACTCAAACTTTGTGAGTGAAATTTGTTTGATGGAAACTGTGAAGAAGCCCATTGGGTGGATTGTATCTGTAGTTCAAAAGTCATACTGACCTTCTGAATCACAGTGTGACATAATTGATTTTGGCTTGGGAATTACATTAGTTGAACACCTCTAACACTTTTAATGTAAAGAGTTGATTGTTCAATTGATTCAAACAAATTAATGTTCATTGTTGAGTGCATCGTTCCTTTTTTTTAAGATGGAAAAATGTGGTTTTTAGAGAGATTTGGTTGCTATTTCCAGCAAGACATGCAACCATGCATAAGTTCCTTCCTTGATTCATATGCCTGTAGATCCTTTGCAGAGGTGGGCATGGTGCACTCAGTCGAAGTATGTCAGTTGCTGGTTCCTTGCACTTAGCATTGATTGTATGCATTGTAGCATAAATTGATGTTGCTATTTTTAAATGAATGTATTTATAAACATGCACGTGTGCATATATATACATACGTGCAGATATATAGTACACAGAATATGCACATATAAAAAGTAATGAAGCACACACACTTGTGTACTAAAGCAACGTGCACATCCATAATTTCATTTGAACACACACACACACACACACACACATATATACACATATATATAATGCAGACACTAGCCAATTTAGATAACCACAAACTCCCAAAAACTGTCTTGATTTAAACAAAAGAATCTTGCCACTTTGTTAGTAACTAGCTTGAATTATTGAAAAGTAAAAAACCTAAAGGAATGCATGCGTGCATGTGCGCGTGCATGCACACACACACACACGCACCATAATATGAGCAGTAGAATGAAACAGTGAATTTTTCTGAATTTCTGAGATTGAGCTGGCAGAATTGTTAGAGTGCCAGGCAAAATGCTTAGCAGCATTTTATCCGTCATTACGTTCTGAGTTCAAGTTCTGCTGTGGTTGACTTGGTCTTTCATCCCTTTTGGGGTTGATAAAATAAGTACCAGTAGAGCACTGGAGTCAATGTAATCAACTATCTCCTTCCCTCAAAATTTCAGGCTTTGTGTCTGTAGTAGAAAGGATTATTATTATTATTATTATTATTAACATGGCAAACTGACAGAATCATTATCACATTGGACGAAATATTGTCAATTTGTGAACTTGGACTATTTAACCATTTCGTGGACATACTTTTAATGAAATACACTACTAACATGTTTCAATTAATTCTGGAAGTAATCATGAATTTGGACAAGTCAAAATAAAATAATTTACTTTTCATTATAGGTATAGGTGTGCTGTGTGGTAAGAAGTTTGCTTCCCAACCACATGGTTCCCAGTTCAGTCCCATTGTGTGGCATCTTGGGCAGGTCTTTTCTATAGCCTCAGGTTAACCAAAGCCTTGTGAGTGGATCTGGTAGACAGAAACTGAAAGAAGTTCATTGTATATATTTATATACATGTGTGTGTGTGTGTATGTGTGTTTATCCCTTGCCAATAACCAATGTTAGTGTGTTTACATCCTCACAATTTGGTGACTGAACAAAAGAGACCGATAAAATAAGTACCAGACTTTAAGAAAAGAAGTACTGGAGTTGATGCATTTAACTGAAAATCCTTCAACACTTTGCCCCAGCATGGCCACAATCTAATGAGTGAAACAGTTAAAAGATAAACCTGTTTGGAACAAAACTGGAGAAAAATGTTTTGGGTTTTACTTAAAATTACTGTGGGCTCATGAATAAGCACTTGAAAATGAGGAACACCACATGATGGAACCAAACTCAATCTCAGATGGGTTGGTTGAGATACGAATGAAAACTAAGTTGAAAATATGGTTTCCTTAGAGCCTACCTCCATGTTGTTTACTCTTACTACAGCTGTTTTGAATTAATATTCTGTAATACCAAGAAGAAGAAAAAGAAATAATAAATAAATGTATAAGTTTGTTGTAAGGAGAAAATATATCTTCGTTATTCTGTTGAGCTTTCTAAATCAGAGAATGAGATACAATATATATGTTTTATTGAATAGATTCTTGCAGAGACAGATCACCAATATTCTCCTTAAGTTTTTATTCATAATATATATTATATTTAATGGTTTACATATATATATATATACACACACACGCACATATACATGTGTGCGTTTGCATATCTCATATCTTCTCTATAGAAGTTTTAGTTTACTGTGTATATTTAATGTATTGAAATTATAGATACATTTATATATATTTAATGTATTAAGTACTCTTTCGTAAGTCTAAATGTATATTTGATGTTACATAACTGATAGATGTGCATGTGTATATATATACATACATAAACACAC
>NC_043019.1:21508853-21638853 GCF_006345805.1 Octopus sinensis | reverse complement strand
TTATATACACATTTATATATGCACATACATATATATATATCATTATCAGTTTAAAGTCCACTTTTCCATGCTTGCATGGGTCAGATGAAATACATTGTGGCAGATTTTAGCTTTATGGCCAAATGCTCTCTCTGTTTCCAATCAAGGCAATATTTTCCCAGGAGCTTTGAACATGAACAGCACAATGGCTGGACATGTTTTCATAGAAGATTCCAAACAAATGGTACTGTTTGCTTGGTGGTCATATTTGTTTGCAAATAGTGTACAATATCAACACAAGGAGATATGAACACCTACCCCACAGACACACGAATCTTTATGCACAATCAGCTTCTTTCAGTTTCCATCTAACAAATCCACTCATAAGGCTTTGATTGGCTCAAGGCTATAGCAGAACACACTTGTCCAATGTTCCACACAGTGGGACTGAACCTGGAACCATGTGATTGGGAAGCAAGCTTCTTACCACACAGCCACATATGAGGTGGGACTAAACCTGAAACATGATTGCCTGACAATCTTTGTAAAGCACACTTCTGTGCTTGCACCTATAATGCATGCATACATACTCACTCAGACTCACACAAAGAGAGACATACACTCACACCTGTTCATGCACATATGCACACATCAAAACTCAGCAACAAAATTACACACTCATAAGATGAGCCTGATTCTGTAATAGAAGACACCTGGTAAGCTGATATGCAGTGGAAGTGTGTCTGGAACCACATGGTTGTAAATCAGACAACCATATCCAAATCTGTTTGTATAAGTGTTGTGTTGATTCACTTTGTCATTACTTACCTTCCATATTTCATATTTGTATGCCTGGATGAGCATGTAGAAGCTGGATGGAGTCAGCCATCAGCTGCAAAATATTTCCACTTAAACAAGTGTGTATAGCTCTCTCTCTCGATATATATATCATCTAGTATGGGCTCAATGGTTCAACAGGAGCTGGTAAGCCCAGGGGCCACCCTAGGCTCCATTGTCTGTTCTACAGCCAGCTGCCCTTTCTATTGCCAACCACTTTATGAGTGTGTTGGGTGCTTTTTATGTAGCACCAGTACTTTTTACATGACACCATTACTAGTGCTTTTCATGTGGCATCATTACTAGTGCTTTTCATGTGGCACCATTACTAGTGCTTTTTATGTGGCACCATCACTAGTGCTTTTTATGTGGCACCATTACTAGTGCCTTTTATGTGGCACCATCACTAGTGCTTTTTATGTGGCTCCAGCACTGGTGTCAATTCTGCTATGGTAGATGGGTCTTATCAAGTACAGCGAGGTACAAGATATCTTAGCCCCTTTATTCTTTTACTTGTTTCAGTCATTTGACTGCAGCCATGCTGGAGCACCATATATTATATGATATAATATAATATTGATAAATATGTATGCACAATACTGTCTACTACAAAACCTAAAGTAAATTTAAAGTAGTTAAACTACAGTTCTTAAGTTTTTTATCGTGGAACTTTAAGCACAGGTAAATAGCTATAGTTATTCTGTTAATACATGCCTCCATGTACATACAGTTATTTATTCATATATGTATATGTACATATGTGTGTGCATATTTGTGTGTATACATGCATACACATTCATGTGTGTACATACATGCACACATTCATTGCTACACATGCATGCATATTTAAAAATAACATAATATCTTGTGCACTAGACTACATTGATAGCATTTCACCAAAGTTAAATGCTTCCTTCTTTATGGGGCACTTAGTACACACACACACACACACACACACACACACACATTTGTTGTGCACCGTCATAGATTTTGTCAAATTGCTTGAGTGATTCAGCTGCTAACACTTTTTGACATTTCTCTTGCTTTGAACCACTTCATGCATGATTAATTTAAATTTGGTTCCTGAAAACTGGAATATTTCTAAAGAAGCTTGGTTCTCTCATTCTACATCTTTATAGGCATCACCTGCAACAGGAACAACCTTTTAGTTGAGGTGCCATGTCTTACTAGAAGTTTGTGTGTGTGTGTGTGTGTATATATATATGTATAAATGTGAGTGTATATGTGTATATATATATATGTATGTATGTATGAAAAGAGCTTGTAATGTCATAACAAATTCATACATAACATAACTTTGTTGTTATTATTACTGTTGTTTTTGTTATTTAACCCCTTCCCATACTACCTTTTCGTTTAGGTCACCATTGAACTAAACCCCTCATATCTTTATATATATATATACATACATATATACATACATACATACATACATACATACATACATACATACACACACACACACACACGTTGAGTCAAGTGAAGTGATTGTTGTGGCCGATGACAGTACCGCCTAATCGGCACCTGTGGCAGCAGAAAGTAAAAGGCAGCATTCAAGTGTGGTTGATGCCAATGCCGGCTGACTGGTTCCATGCCAGTGGTACATAAAAAGCACCATTTGAGTGTGACCATTGCCAGTACTGCCTGACTGGCTCCCATGCCAGTGGTGCATAAAAAGCACCATTCAAGCATGGTCAATGCCAGTGCCGGCTGACTGGTACCATGCTGGTGGCATGTAAAAATCACCATTTGAGTGTGGTTGTTGTCAGTGTCACCTGAATGGCTCCCGGGTCGGTGGCATGTAAAAAGCACCATTCAAGCATGGTCGATGCCAGTACTGCCTGACTGGCTCATAAAAAGCACCCATTACACTCTTGGAGTGGTTGGCGTTAGGAAAGGCATCTAGCTGTAGAAAATTTGCCAAATCATATTGGATTCTTGTGCAGCCCTCTGGCTTGCTAGCCCTCAGTCAAGCCATCCAACCCATGCCAGCATGGAAAGTGGACATTAAACGGTGATGATGTGTATATATATATTACATATGTGTGTGTGTATGTATATATATATATATATATATGTGTGTGTGTGTGTGTGTATGTTTGTTTGTATGTATATATGTTTGTATGTGTGAATGGATGTATATATCTTTCGACATTGTATATCACTGAAGCAAGTAAATTTCAAAACTTATAAATTGTTGTGAGTGTCTTTGCTTGTGGGTGCAAACCATTGTTGCATCCCTTTATGTAAAAAAAAAAACAAAACAAAAGAAACACCAAAACAACAAAAAAAAAACAGATGAAGTGACTTAACATTTTTCAACATAGAAACAGATCAAATAAATTATCAGACAGCACTAACTTTAGGTTTGTCAATTATAATCGGCTGAAACCTCAATGTATTGTTGAAGCTTGACTGCAGTCCAATGTACAACACCAGAAGCAGTGAGAAAATAGTAATCGGTAGAAGTTTTCACTCCATGCTAGAAAGTTTTAAAAAGTTTTAAAGAGAAAAACTAAAAAGAAAATTTCCTTAAAACAAACGACAAATGAAGAAAAGGAATAACTCTGAAAAGAGCTTGTAATGTCTTCTTAACAAATTCATACACAACATATCTTTGTCATTATTATTACTATCATCATCATCATCATCATCATTATTATTTTATTATTATTATTATTATTATTATTATTTTATTATTATTATTGTTGCTGTTGTGTAACCCCTTCCTGTACAACCTTTTATTTTTCCAATAATATTCAATCATAATATCTTCCACATGATGTACAATTAGAATTAAAGTCCTGCTCTTATAACAATAAAGAAAAGAGGAAAATGACGTACAAAGAAACCATGATAACAATGACAAGAACAAGTTTTTAAATTCTTATGGAAATAATGTGTAAAAATAAACCAAAAAGTGGGGACCAAATTTTAGATTTAGTTTCTGTTCTTTCAACAGAAGAGATAAAATTTACACAGACTCTTTTTTCTTTCTTTTTTGTTTTCTCAAATGCAGATTTAACTTTTCTCCACCGTAAAGAAAAGAACAACAATAATATAATGATAATGATAACTAGTAGTAGTCGGAATAAAACCACCAATAGTATGTAGTAGTAGTAGTTATAATAATAATGATATTACAATACTGTAGAAATAATAATAGTTCTGCTACTACTACTAATAATAATAATTAGAAGAATAATGATAATAATAAAGTTATTCATTTGAAAGTGAGAATATAATAATAGGGTTATTAGTTGAATTTTGAGCGTAAAAAATTAACAGCAACAAAAAACAAATCCATATTAATTTTAAATGAAATATAATCATAAAAATTCAAAGAGACTAACCACAGTCTGTATCAGCATGATTCGTTTCTTTAAAATGCAAATACTTAGTATGTTGATGCGTTGTAAAGAGAAGAAATAGAATAATAACCAAAATTTTGAGTAGTGGCTCTTCATCAAAGATGGAATGAATTATATTGTAATTTATATCATAAACACCATGTTCATTTTCCTATTCTGATACACACACACACCACACAAACATACCAAAGATATATATATACACACACATTCACACACATGCATACATACATGCAAGCACATGTGTACATACTCACTCACACACATGTACATATACATACACAGGTGTGTGTGTGTGTGTGTGTGTGTGTGTGTGTGTATTTGTTGGGGTTTACACATATATAGTTTTCTTGTCATAGGGTATGGTGATGGTTCGAAAGTATGATAAAAGGAAAAAAAAGGGAAGGGAAAGGAATCTTAGGTGAAACTCAGAGTATTAAGGAACTGACTCAACGAAAATAAAATATCAATAATCTCTTTTATGGTACTGAGTATGCCATTTTTCTGTCAGTTGGTTTGTTTCGTCGTCTTTTTTGCAGCAACCACAAACTGGATGTGTGTTTTGACCTCCAAAAATAGAGAGCAGTCATCATAATTCATTCCATAATGGCCATCTCCAAAGAGCACAGGGTTACATAATCGGGCTGTTGTCTGACACCCTGTTGAACCCTCTGTGTGAAACTGATTGGTAAGATTGGCCATAATGGATATATAATACTGTACTCTTCAATTAATATATATATATATATATATATATATGTATATACAGACTGACAGACACATATGCATATTTGTCTCTGTGAAGGTTTATATTTTGCATTTCATTTGAAAATCACTGAGCTATGGACAGTGGTGTTTGTTGATATTTTCCTATCAACATGTTGTCCTTTTCCTCTTCATATATTTGCTATTAAAAGAACAATTAGTCATTTTGAATGAATATTTTTTGTTCAGCAAATATTTCTATTGTTTTTACTATTGTGTTCTCTTGACGATCAATTGCTTTATCTAAAGTGTGGTGGTGGTGGTGGCAGTGGGGGAAGGGCGCTCTTTCGAGCTGATGAATTGAAGCAAGTAAGAATATGATGTCTTTGCTGATGGAAGCCTGTAAATGGATTTATTAAATTAGATTATTAGATAACCATCTTTGAAATTATATTTAACTATTTAGCATCACTTGCCAGAAGTTATATACAGATATAATTAAATGAAGTTTCACAATGTTGTAGCATATCGTTATGTTCTTAATATAATAATTATCATTTCAAATTTTAGCACAAGGCCAGAAATTTCAAGGGAGGGGTGTAAGTTCATTACACCGACCTCAGTATTCAACTGGTACTTATTATATCAACCCTGAAAGTATAAAAGGCAAAGTCGATCTTGGTGGAATTTGAATTCAGAACTTCAAGACAGATGAAATGCCATTAAGCATTTTACCCAGTGAGCTAATGAATCTGCTAGCTCACCACCTTATTGATAATAGTTTCGACTTTTGGCACAAAGCCAGCAATTATGGGGAGGGAGTAAGTTGATTACGTCAGCCCCAGTCATCAGTTGGTACTTATTTTATTGGTTCTGAAAGGATGAAAGGCAAAGTTGACTTCATCGGCATTGGAACTTAGGATGCAAAAATGGACAAAATATCATAAGCATTTTGCCTGGTGTGCTAATGCTTCTGCCAACTTGATGCCTTCTTAATAATAATAATAATAATAATAATAATAATAATAAAGATTTCAAATTTTGGAGAGGGTTAGCTCTACTAGTTCAAATCTTGCCATGGTCAGCTTGTCTTTCATTCTTTCTGGGTCTATAGAATACATAGAATATCAGTGAAATACCAAGGTTCCCCTCAAAATCGCTGGCTTTAGCTATTAGCATGCTCAACAAAATGCTTAGCAGCATTTTGTCTATTCTGCATTCTGAATTCAAATTCCTCTGAGGTTAACTTTGCTGTTCATCCTTTTGTGGCTGATAAAATAATTTACCAGTCAAATACGAAGGACAATGAAATCAACTTCCTGCTCCTCTCAAAAACAGCGGGCCCTTTGCCAAATTTTGAAACCATTATTATTTATGGCAGTGAACTAGCAGAACTGTTACAGCATCAGAAAAAAATGCTCTTTGGACTTTACTCTGGCTGAAGTCAACTCTGCCTTTCACCCTTTTGAAGTGCCAGCCAAGTAAGTACTGGGGCCACTGTGATCAACTTTCCCGCTACAATTGCTGGTGCTATGCTAATGGAAATTGTAGCTGTGATACCAGTGCTGGTGGCACGTAAGAGAACCATCTGAACGTGGCCGTTGCCAGCACCGCCCGCCCCAACTGGCCTCCGTGCCGGTGGGGCATAAAAAGCACCATCCGATTGTGGCCATTGCCAGCCTCATCTGGCCCCTGTGCCGGTGGCGCGTAAAAAGCACCATCCGATCGTGGCCGTTTGCCAGCCTCGTCTGCACCTGTGCAGGTGGCACATAAAAAGCACCATCCGATCGTGGCCATTTGCCAGCCTCATCTGGCCCCCGTGCTGGTGGCACGTAAAAAGCACCATTCGATCATGGGCATTTGCCAGCCTCGTCTGGCACCTGTGCAGGTGGCATGTAAAAAGCACCCACTACACTCTCGGAGTGGTTGGCGTTAGGAAGGGCATCCAGCTGTAGAAACACTGCCAGATCAGACTGGAGCCTGGCACAGCCTTCTGGCTTCCCAGACCCCAGTTGAACCGTCCAACCCATGCTAGCATGGAAAGCGGACGCTAAACGATGATGATGATGATGATGATGATGATGTTATTATTTAAGGCAGCAAACTGGCAGAATCATTACACCTGACAAAGTGCTTAGCTACATTTCTTTTGTATATGTTAACACTTTCAATCAGTCAAGACCAGAAATTATTGTTATTTTTATTTTGTCTTCTTCAATCAATTATTTCTTTGTTTTTTTTTAATATATATATATATATATATCTGCTGAAAAGTTGAAAGAAGTTTTAAAAGCAAATGTCAGGATAACATGCCTGCTCCATACTTAAAAAAAACACTTTCTGTAGAATGATCCAAACTAACACCTCTCACTCGCAGACAAATGAAAATATTCTGACATCTTCATTGAGCATGGTGCTTTCTTCAAATAGCTGCCATCCTACCCCCCCACCCTTACACAAAACGTAAATAAATAAAACTTAAAATTAATAAATGGAATAAAGAAAATATGATATAAATCGTTAGAAGTAGGATACGTTTGAAATTACTGTTGCTTGATTTTGAGACGTTTCGATGTGTGGTTTTGCTGTCTTTATTTCACATCAATTAAAATGAATTATTTTCAAGCTTCTATGATGTAAGCAACTTTTGAGACTTGTGTTTATTGTTCATTGTAATTGATATGAAACAAAGACAGACCAGACCCACCCTGGTGAGGACAGGGTGGGTGGAGTTTTTCTGTCTTTATTTCAGTTTCCAAAATAATCTTGTTTGTAATTCTTCTTGAATTACCAGAGTTGTGTGTGGGAGAGTTAGAGAGAGAAAGAGAGAGAGAGAGAGAGAGAGTGTGTGTGTATATATATGTGTTGGTATGGTGAATGTTTCAAATGTATATACATGCAAGCACACACACACATATAGATAGACAGATACAGACAGACAAATCTTTATCTTTTACTTGTTTCAGTTATTTGACCATGGCCATGCTGGGACACCACTTTGAATTTTGTTTTAGTTGAATCAAATTATTTTTTTTTTGTTCTCAAGTCTGGTACATTAGACCCTACACGAAATTTTTTTCTCTCCTTGTTTCTTTTCTGTGTATCTTTCTGTCGAAGAGCGTAGGCTCGAAACGTAAAAGACTTGTTTTATTTCTATTCCTGAGCGCCATACTAATACATTTGTTTGTTTGTACTCCACCTGCCTTCATCTTTTGTTTATTTTCGTAAACCTTCCCGTTATTTATTCTATCAATCTCTTTTGCCGGTTGTCAAGCGGTATGTGTGTGTGTGTGTGTGTAGGGGGGGGGGGGCTAATAAAGATTAGCTTCTTTCAGTTTCCATCTACTAAATCCACTTACAAGTCTTTGGTCAGCCCAAAGTAGTAGAAGACAGTTGCCCAAAAGTAGGTTTACAGTTATTCAACTTTCACTTTCATATATTAACAGTAGATTCTTTCTTTTCTTTTTCTTTTTACTTGTTTCAGTCATTTGACTGCGGCCATGCTGGAGCACCACCTTTAATCGAGCAAATCGACCCCGGGACTTATTCTTTGTAAGCCCAGTACTTATTCTATCGGTCTCTTTTGCCGAACCGCTAAGTGATGGGGACGTAAACACACCAGCATCGGTTGTCAAGCAATGCTAGGGGGACAAACACAGACACACAAACATACACGCACCCACATATATATATACATATATACGACGGGCTTCTTTCAGTTTCCGTCTACCAAATCCACTCACAAGGCTTTGGTCGGCCTGAGGCTATAGTAGAAGACACTTGCCCAAGGTGCCATGCAGTGGGACTGAACCCGGAACCATGTGGTTGGTAAGCAAGCTACTTACCACACATCCAGAAATGCTCTACATGTTGCTACTTCTTTGCTATCACAACTTTTTGAGATATTGACTACAAACCACAGGTATTACTAGCAGTCGGATGTAGGGCAATAGATATGGAACAGCAGGGGTGGAGTGTAACTAACTAAATAAAGAAATATATGAAGATAAAAGTAATTCAATAGTTCTTAAATCTTCCGGAATCATAGAAGGTAAATGTGTCTTTATTTATCCATTCTTCTTTTTTTTTTTCTTCTTTTTTTTTTCTGTTATTGGTTAGGGATGTGGAAGAAGAAAAATAACAAAATAATAGCAACAATAATAGGAACAAGACAAATGAAATGAAATTAGATTTAAAAATAAGAATTGCTAAATAGAACAGATTCTACTGATTGGTTTACTTTCCAGCAGTGACTAACAACAATGAGAATGAGCAATTATTATTAAGCCATTTTAGAGATCAGTTGATTAGCTTAGTAATGAATGAAGTCGTAAAATAGAGCGAACAGCAGGTTAGTGAGTGGGGCAGGGCAAGGTTGTTGGGGGGTTGGTCTCGTGGAGAAGCACAGTGTTGGAAGGGGAGAGTCTAAGTTGGAGTTAATTTTGATCACTTTGTGAAAATTCCGCCTAACAAGGAAGAAAGGTAACGGAGTGGGGTAGAGGGATAAGAATAGAAAGAATGATGTGGGAGGAAGATGAGTGATGATATAAAACCGTATGATGCTATCAGGTTGGTTGGCTGGCTCCTTGGAAATGCAGATTTTTCTTTTGTACAGTTCTAGCACCGATGCCAATTAAGATTCAGAATTGGTGGTCAGCCATTCTCTTTCATTAAGTCTCTAGTTAGAGCTAAACACAGAAATAAGAATATTAATAATGATGATAATAAAAATAAGGATGTTGTTGTTGTTGTTGATGGTGATGAAATTAAGAAGTTGACTTAGACATTTGACTAATTAATCAAATGCTGGGAACCAAGACTGATAAATCTATGTATGTTTGTACAGGTGTGCGTGGCTGTGTGGTAAGAAACTTGCCTCTGTGTGTGTGTGTGTGTGTGTGTGTGTGTGTGTGTGTGTGTGTGTGTGTGTGTGTGTGTGTGTACATATACACCCCCCTACACACACACATATAAACATACATAGGTGACATACAAATATTGAATTTACCTATTTCTCTATAGATAAAAAAAGCGAGCTACCATAAACATTTTCCAACCCTTATTGAGGTTTCATCATCAGAGGTGTCTATATCTGTTGACCAAATCACAGGGAAACAAATATCCAATCTGTTTATTTTCGCATTAGATCTTGTAGCTCCAAAGAACTGGAACTACCGACATTTATGATAGTGACAGATTCTACAGAACCTTGATGGACAGACCAACAAACAGGCAGGGGGCGTGGATGTAATTGGAATAAAAGTGAAATGAAATTAATACTTTGTTGTATTTAAAGATTTATGACTAGCATTTGGGGTTGACATCTACAAAGTAACCAAAAATCATGGTAAATACTCTTCATGGAATCTTGATAGATTAAATAGGTACCATGTGTTGTAATTATTTGAGTTGAATGTGTATGATTGTGTTGAGAATTAAAATATGTGCCATTAGTTTTGCTGGTGAAAGGGACTCGACCCAGGGCTATCTAAAACAACTATCTAATGTTGCAGGAAGAACATGGGAAAGGAGGGATTTCCAGATGGAGATCATTCATCTTGGCATAAGTACCAGTGGAACATTTTCAGTTTGAATGTGCTAGTTCTCATTTTGTATCGCATGGTAGAAGACAATTGTTTAACCCTTTCGTTACCAACCCAGCTGAAACCGGCTCTGGCTCTGAGTACAAATGTTTTGTTTCCATAAGTTTTGAATTAAAATTTTCCACCAAACCTTAGTCACACTTTATGTTCCTAACACTAGCTTAATGATAACTAAGTTATTTTACTAAATTCTTTGTTATCATCATCATCATCATTTAGCGTCCGCTTTCCATGCTAGCATGGGTTGGACGGTTCAACTGGGGTCTGGGAGGCCAGAAGGCTGCACCAGGCCCAGTCTGATCTGGCAATGTTTCTACGGCTGGATGTAATTGAAAGAAACAATGAGGATCTCAAAATAAATACAGTAACGAAAGGGTTAAAGTGAGTTTGAACCTATGGATACAAAGCAAACTTTTTTTACCACACATCCATGCTTGTAACCCATACGAAGACAATGTGTGTGTTGTGTTGTATGTGTATGTTTAGCTTGTTTGAAGTTTGTTTGAGAAGTTTGAAAATAAGTCTTTTGAGCATCTTGAAAAATGACATTTGCATGTGTGTGTGTGTGTGTATTTCAGTTTTCTATATATCTGTCCTATGTGAAACAGATGTTTACAAATAAAATGTACTTATCCCAGAGCCTGATATCTCTTTCACCATTTATCATTATCTCTTTTTATATACATATGTATTGAAAAACACATGCATATACATATAGTGTCCCTCATTATCTATTTGTGTCTCTTTTATGCGTGCACGCATGCACAAACATACGCATACTGTAAGCATCTTAGAACATAGATATACACATACACATATGGGAAGTGTGTGTGTGAATTAATATTTTCATTTCTTTCAAGCTGTTTATGAAACTACCTTTAGTATTTCTCTCCTTTGATATTGTTATTGTATTTCACAGAGTAATTTATTCATATTTTGCCTTTCATATATATATATATATATATATATACACACACACACACACACACACATATTTATATGAATGTGTGTATGTTTATTATTGACTATTTTCTTGTTGTTTCTTTATGCATGCATGCATGCATAGGTCAACAGGAAAGTGAATGTATAGGTGAAGGTATTATGGGAGCAGATGGGGGTGAAGCATTGCCAGGGTAGATAAAAGGGGATTTATAAATTTATCTGAATTTTCTGAGCAGACATTTTATAGCTGGAATGAAGTATTTTGTTCTTTATATAACTTAAACCACCAACTCAACCATGATGTCAAAGTAACAGATAATATATGATGCAAAACAAAAAGAAAGAAAAAGAAAATGAGCCAATAAATGGTTAACTGCTAAATTACATGCCATAAAATATCTAGTGTGTGTGTGTGTGTGGTAGTGTTACCAAATGGTTTGGAGAGCAGCATGGCAACAGGTATGTTTGGCCAAAGGTGAGGCAGGGAGAAATTTGCACATGTCTTGCAGCATGAGGATTGGAGGCATGAGGTGAACTGAGATGTCATTGGTGAGAAGTTTATGCAGAATGATGAAGGCATACTCACCATCAATATGAAAGACAAGAAAGTGGCATGGAAGTGTTATTATGAGTGGCTGCTGAGTGTAGAGAATGCATGGAATAAAGAGGGGCTACTTTCTGCTGACTCTACAGAGGGACTAGCAGTTCAATTTGACAGCAGCATAGTAGCTAATAGAGAAATTCTTAAGCAGATCAGGCCGAAAATGTCGCTAGAAGCATAGATTGGCATATTTTGGTCATATTATGCAGAGAAAATCCCTGGAGAAGGACATCATGCTCGGAATGGTCAGTGGCAAGAGAGGAAGAGGCCGACCAAGAACCCGCTGGCTTGACACCATCAAGAGTGATACCTGAGTGGACATAGCCAATCTGAAAGAAGCGGCCCAGGATAGAACTGACTGGAGGACACTGATCCAACGAGTGACCGAGAGTCAACTTCAACTGAGCGAATAGATAGCTAGATAGATAGTAGCTAAGGTGATCAAGGAGATGAGTGAAGGAAAAGGCCTGTCAAAATTGTTTTGTGAACCTGGGCACATTTGAACAAGTTATATTACTGATATCTCCAACATGGCTTGCCTGTGAAGTTAATCCAAAACATGCTAAGCCACCACCCCACTTGTACCACCACCACTACAACCAGGTGAAGAATACAGCTTAAAAATGCTGACCTTGAAGTCTCTGGTCGTGACCTCTCATATTGACTTCTGTTGTCATGAATAGTTCCTTGGCAATCATCATTCACACCCTCAACTCATTATAGAGTGCAAGGTTTGGTTCTACCAACCAACCAACTGGTAGAATGCCATGAGTACCTGGCAACGATTCAGATACCAAATGGCCTTGATCCATGCCAGAGCTAAGCTACAACTTCACTGAAAAAAGATCCAGTGACAAGAGACCCTTATTGGTCTGGCTTCTTCTGGTGTTGGATTGCAATCCCACCAATTTGCTACGAATTGGTACTTTTCTAGGATATTGCTGCTCATTTAATTTCTGATGAATCTGATACCATGACAACAATAACATTCACATATGCAGGCATGGCTGTCTCCTGTCCCAACTCAAGTGGAATACCTAATAACTGCAATAGCTCAAGTGCTAAAATATATAAATATTTCTTTATTGCCCACAATGGGCTAAACATAGAGGGGACAAAAAAGGACAGACAAAGGGATTAAGTCAATTACATTGACCCCAGTGCAAAACTGGTACTTAATTTATCAACCCTTAAAGGATGAAAGGCAAAGTCGACCTCGGCGGAATTTGAACTCAGAATGTAACGGCAGACGAGATATGGCTACACATTTCGCCCGGCGTGCTAACGATTCTGCCAGCTCGCCGCCTTTATATATAAAATATACAAAAGAGATAAAAGAGAAGGATCCTTAGCAGACCAAAGACCATGATACAAAATGGTTCCAGTGAGGAGAGTCTCTATGTAGTTGCTTTGGTTGTTAGAAATAGCTGCTAAATCTCCCTCAATTTACACCCTACTTAAGTATACATTAGACAATATAATCTCTGATATATGAAAAATCAGTATGATCATGACTGGAACCCTTTTGAATATATGCTTGCTCAATCAGGCTCAGATTTTAGCTGAACAACAATAACAATACCCTCATTTTAAATTTTCTATTCTTTTGGCTATCCTATATACGCAACACCTGAATAAAATAAAATTACTTTCTGTGCATTTCCTAAAACTTGTGCATGTATTGATCTTCCTAATAGAATCTTTTTTCTCCTTTTTTTCTTTTTATTTCTTTCATAAGCTTAAGTATTATGGGGGTTGTTAAAGGAAGGGGTCTTTTTTTTTCCCCTTTTATGTGTGTGTGCATAAATGAGGATAGTACTTACAAATATAGCAGAAGGTAGTACTTATGAAATGATTAACTGTGATGGCTGATATCTACTTAGGTTATTTTCAGTGAGGCTAGTAGGATACAAGTCACCCATTTTTTTTACCCCCCATGTAAAAACCATTTCAGAAAAGAGACAGAGAGTTAGAAAGGAAGAAAGAATTTTTAAAAAAGAGAGAGAAGAAAATGAGGAAAAAAAAAAGCAAGAAAACAAACCAAAAATAGTGTAACAAAAGCCTGTACAAACAAAGCAAAAAATACCACAAAAGCCATATTTACTCTAAGCCTCATCAGAGGAAAGTTTCCTCTTGGAATATCTATAATATTCTGTGTGATCTCTTCTGCTTGTTTAGTCAATAGTCATAATGTAGTTGTTTCTCACAGCCTACAGCATTTTTAGTCACCAGCCAGCAAATAATTTATTGATTTATGTTTGCAAATTTTTAAGAAATGGATAAATTTTTTTTTATTTCCTTTTTGTCTTTCATTTTTAACTTATTCTGTATTTTTTAATGCAAATTTTTTGAAAGATTTTGAAAAATCAAAAAAAAAAAAAAAAAAATGGAAAAGTAAGGAAGTGGGTAGGGAGAGGGATCTTCGCCCACACACTCATCCATTCATTCACCCATCCCGAAAATGTATTTTGACTAAGAATATTTCAGAAATTATATACATACATACACAACGAATTACATTACATTACTCAATTCCATACATATATGTATATAGATGTGTGTATGTGATATCATATACAGACATGTGTGTATATATGTGTATATGTATATTGATTGTGTGTCTGTGTATATTATAAATATAGAAGTTTGTCTTTGTATATAGATGTGTGTGTGTGTGTGTGTGTGTGTATATATATGTATAGGATATCTTTGTATGTATTAAGTTAGATATGGTCTGGGCTAATAATGGCCAAAACCAAAGTTATTGAAATTATATCCTCGTTATCGTTTTAAGGCCCACTTTTCGAAGTTTGTTGTTTCTGTATGTATGTATGGATATATATATATATATATATATATAGGGAGAGAGAGTGAGAGAGAGCTATATATACTTAGGTGTATATGAGTATGTGTGTATATATAAAGTAGTCAATTTTTCTTGATTCAGCAGAACTTTGTATTCAATTCCCAAGCCAAATCGATTGCTGGAATATTTGATTGAGAATTCTTGGTTTATTCAATAAAGAGAATAAGTTTGGTTTAGAGAAGTATTTGCTATTGCTGATTGACTGTTTACCTCCTGGTCAACCCTGATTGGCCTAGCTTATCATCAATGGCACTTAAATGTGTGTCGCTTCAGATGGTATCTAAGATTACACTATCCTACGTGCACCTGTTGTTTTTAAGACAGGAAAATGCCAGTTTCACTGCTCTGACAGATCAGATATCCATTAAGAGTCTTTAATCTGCTGCTACTGCAAGTTTCTGTTTTGAGAGATCTTATTCCTCTTCATGTGCCATGCCTAAATGCTAAAGGCCTCTATGCCTTCCTTGACCCACACACAGCTAAGTTTTTTTATTGTGCTGGTTTTTCTGACATCAGCTAGTAAGGCCACCAAATATTTGGTAAGAGATCAAGAATCAGTGAACACAGGCACACATTAATATATACATATATATATATACGACAGGCTTCTCTCAGTTTCTGTTTTCCAAATCCACTCACAATATACATATTGGAAAAGAAACTGCTAAAAAGACTTATTCAATTCATTTAACATTTTTCTTTCTGTTTTTCTTTTTAGATCTTTTATCTATTTATTGTTTCTGTCATTGAAAAAGTTTAGTGAAACAAATCTGTACCAGTATTTATTGTTTTTAATTTGGTACTAATTCTGTTGGTCTTTTTTGCTGATTTAACCCTTTTGTGTTCAGATTATTCTGTCAAATGTGATATTTGTTTGTTTATAGTGTTTTGAATTAATCATGCATTATCTTTTAGTTTAGAGATTTCAGTGATGTGATTTTTTAGTTTTAGAACGACATGGTAGGGCTGAGGTGAGAGGCGAGATCTGGTCAGTTTCAATATAAAACAGGTTAAATATTTTGGCCGGATATGGCCAGTTTGAATGCTAAAGGGTTAAACAAACCAAACCAGTTGTCAAGTGATGATGGTGAGGGCACACGCACATTATGTAAAACATACACATTATGTAAAAGGCACCCAGTACACTCTGTAAAGTGGTTGGCATTAAGAAGGGTGTCCAGCTGTAGAAACCATGCCGATACAGACAATTGGGGTCTGATGTAGCTCTCCGACTCTCCAGCTCCTGTTGAAACATCCAGCCTTATACTGGCATGGAAAGCAGACATTAAATGATGATGATGATATATATGCATCTATGTACAAGTGGGCTTCTGCACAGTTTCCATTTACCAAATTGACTCACAAGACATTGGTTGGTCCAAGGCGGTAGTAGAATACACTTGTCCAAAATGCCACACAGTGGGATTGATCCCAAAACCACAGGGTTGCAAAGTGAGAATCTTAACAACACAACCATGCCTTCGCCTATAAGATATATATAATGAATAGTAGCAGCCATAGCTTGAAATGCTGAGCCATAACTATTGTCTGAAAATTCAATATTTTATATAATCAATCATCAATAATGTTGGAAAACCTAATTTTTAAAATATTCCACTTTCAACAGATTTATTTATTTTACTTTTTCTATAGATAAATTCAATTTGCTTCCCAAATACCTTTTTCAAATCACTGACCTAAATTTTTTAATTTATATTTTTAATTATTTATTGACTGAAGATTTCTGTATGTTTCTTGATGTAGTGTGACTATTTGATTGAGAAAGTCTTGAGTGAAATGATTGATTGGACTAATTACTGGATTGTAATTTTTATTTTTTATCTTTTTTTGTTTTATTTTGTCTCAGAGTGAAAATTCAATTTCATTAATAAACAATTAGATTCTGCTTAAGTTTTATGGTAAGCCACAGCCAGTCAACCTAGTAATGATGAGGAACCACTGAGATAATGATGAGAATCAACAGGACATAGAAGGGGAGCCGTCTATGTGGTTGCTCAATCAGCAAGAAATACCAGCTAAATCTGCTTCTTGCCATAGATGCATTCTGTCTGATGTCTGAAAGACAGGATTGTCATGTTTGGAATACTTGATTATGGGCCTACTCAATCAGAACAGACCTGGGGTTAAACAGTGACAACAACAGCAACAGTTGCAAATAAGTTAACAAGGAAATTTCTACTTTGCCACATGACCTGCTAGAAATAACAACCATATTTTCCTCAAATGATTCTATGCTACCTTGAAAATGAAAGATGTGCTGTCATAGAAGGGAAACATTGTTGAAAATTATAGTCATTGTTATACATTTATCACTCCTACTTTGAGTTATCTACTGCTTCTTACAGAAAGAACTACAATTATCCATAAGAAAATACTGGTTCATTTCCCTTTACTTTGCCATAATGACTATCATATCAACCCTTTAGCATTCAGATTAGCCTGTCAAATGTAATACTTATGTATTCACATCATTTTAAATAAATCATGCTTTATTTCAAATTTTTGAGATTCCAATAATGTGATTGTTTATTTTTAAAATGATACTGTAGGCTAGATGTGAAAGGCCAGATTTGACCAGTTGGAAGATAAACCAGGTAGAATATTTTAACCAGATGCAGCAGGTCCAAATGTTAAAGGGTTAAAATTCTTGAAATTAAAGGCTTATCTCCAACATTATTCTGCTGTAGTAATTACAACAGTAATCACACTTAAACAAATCTTAATGCCATGCACTACATGCTTCTACTCCCATACCCGCCTCTATCAGAATAATGTACATATGGCTGGACCCACAGTCCTAATTAAATACATTAGCTGTCCCCATCAAGCTGTGCACTCAAAAAGAAAACATATATTAGTTATATACACACACCATGGACACTCCCATCATTGGATGATGTATGAAGGTTTTGCACTTCCTGGCTGAACAACCACACAGTTGATTTGTTTATAGGGATCAAATGTTTGTTTTCACATAAGCTCACTCTCTCCATCAAATTGACATTACCTGTACAGGTGCACGACGTGCAACAGGTCAAATGATTGCGACGTAACATGACATGAAGTGTTTTACTAAAGAACACACCATAACACTCAGCCTAGGAATCAAAACCACAATCTCGCAGTTGTGAGAATAACACCCTAACCTCTCAGTCAGGTGCATTCACATGATGGTATCATATATACATGTGTGTGTGTGTGAAAGGATATAATAAATATCCTGGAAACAGCTGTAAGACCTTCTGTCTATAAATGTTCTAAAATCTACACAGCCTTGGTTATTTATCTCATTACGAAAAAAAAATTATATATATATATATATATATATATATATATATATATATATATATATATATATATATTGTTGTATTTAGGAATGGTCATTTTGCCAGTTTAGCCAATAAAAACACACACGCACTATATATTTGGTGTTACTTTGCTTCAGTGTTATTTAAACGTATATATATAGTAGAAGCTATCTGCCAACATAATGTGGCTGTCCTGGAAGGGACAATGTTACTGTTGTTTTAGCCCCAAGAAACATCATTTCTAGCTGGCTATACAACACAATATCTGTGTCCTTATATTTTCAAATAGAGAGTTCAACACTCCCACATTGTACAAATACCCATTACTTTAAAGAACTGTTACTGAGTGTCCCTCTTTGAGATATATATATATATATATATATATATATATATTATATATATATATATATTATATATATATATAATATATATAGTAGAAATATGTTACAAAAAGAAAACGTAAAAGGGTAAAATATAAAAAAATCAACGAAAATGCACATTGCAAATAAAAAAAGGCTTTTTATGACAGATAACGACAAATATATACAATTAGATGGACTGAGGTAGTCATAAGAGTCATTATTAGAGATGATTATAAGATGATAATAATGTAAGAAAACAAAGCGAACCATGGTTTCTGCAAAAAGCTATTCATCGCTTTGAAAACACCATATATATATGTGTGTGTGTGTGTGTGTGTGTGTGTGTGTGTGTGTGTGGTGTGTGTGTGTGTGTGTGTGTATGATACCATCTATGTTTAGTGTAAGATATTAGTTACCAAAGTGTGTATGTTTTCTGTATATTTGAACCATGTATGTCTGTGTGTGTGTATAGTACCATCTATGTTTAGTGTATGATATCAGTTTCCATAGTAACCTACATAACCTTCACTAGAAGCAAAACATGTAACTTTTGTTAATGATTTTCGAACTAGCTTGAATTTTAAGAATTTCTCTTTTTTTCTTTCTTGACTGAAAAATGCCAAATAAATTTATTAAAACTTCAGGGGAAAAAAAACTGTCTTAAATAAAAGAAGAAAACAAATAAATAAGGATAAATAAATAAAATAAATGTAATTAGCAAGCTATTCATAAAATCAATTGACTCATTCTGGGGTGAATCACAGGTAGCGTTACACATCTTGCCCTTTTCCTTTTAATATATTTTAAAAGAAATACTGCACTAGATTTTTTTTCTGAAAGAAAATATGACATAGCTTGAGGTTGTGAAAAAAAAGAGGTGGACAATCTCATATAATAAAGAAATTAGATCAAGACTGTTGGTATAAAAGGTCAACTGGAGTTGACCTTTATGTTAACAGCCTCATCACCTCTCATAGTATTTACTGTTGTGACAAAACCACTCTTTGGTTTGGTTAGTTACATGTACATGCACACACACATACATGCTTGCATACATACACATCTCTCTTTCTCTCTCTCTCTCTCTCTCTCCACACACACACACACACAAATATATATACACAAGGTGGTATCAAAAAATTTTCGGACTGGTTCTGTAGTGTGCCAACAGATGGCAACACAGTTGCATGCACAGTGAGGGATAGCAGTGTGCTGAGTGACGTCGCTGTGTTTACTTCGCAAGTTGTGAAATCTGTGTTTTTGTGATCATATTTTGGCCTGTAGTCTGTGATTTTGTCATGGACAGGAAGTTGGAACAAAAAAACCAATGTGAAATTTTGCATTAAACTTGGGAAGTCTGCCACAGCAACATTGAACATGCTTCAGCAAGCTAACAGCGAAGAAGCAATGGGCCATATGCAATGTTTTGAGTGACACAGGCACTTTGAAAAAAGGAAGAATGTCCCTGGAAGACCTACCATGAGTGTCTCCCCTGGTAATGTAGAGAAAATTCACCAGCTTGTGCATGAGGATCTTCGGAAGATAATTAACGACATTGCTGATGTTGTTGGTTTGTCGTATGAGTCTGTGCAGGCAATCCTAATGTCTGAATTGAACATGCAGGGTGTCTCTGCCAAGTTTGTCCCCTACCTGCTGATCACTGAGCAGAAAGAACATCATGCCGAAGTCTTTCAATATCACTGTCAGCATGCCACTGATGACCCATCCTTCATGTCTAGAATTATCACCAGTGATAAGAATTAGGTCTACATATTTTTTAACCCAGTTTCTATTCTATGACATAAAATCCATTGATTTTTAAATGTTCATGTTTGAATCGATATCTTTCATAATTTTGTTGTATCTTGTATCTTGAGAGGGTCATTATGCCAGTGATAGACACACACTGGTTCAATTTCACTTCTTTTATCAATATTATTAGTCAGTTTGTTAACAATTGACCAATTAACTAATCAATTGTTTGATTAATCACTCAGTCAGTCAAGTGGCCAGGTTTGTCAAAGTCCTGTTGCCATTTGTGACTTCATCAATGACATGGCCCTACTCCCTCTCTAGATGAGGAGTAGAGAAAGCATATCATTGATAAGGTCATAAATGGTGAGGAAAAGATTTTAACAAACAACTGAGTGATTAAGTAAGTGAGTGATTAAGCAAGCAATCAATTAGTCAGATGCTAACCAGTTAACTAATAAGAAAGAAGTGAATTTGAACTAGTGTATTTGTATTTATTTTTGGGTAATGAGCTTCCCATGATACTACACAATTCATTTCAACATTCAAGTTTACATTAAGAATCTTGCAAAATTAATCTTTTCTACTCTAGGCACAAGGCCTGAAATTTTTGGTGAGGAGGCCAGTCAATTAGATTGACCCTAGTATGCAACTGGTACTTAATTGAGGTCATTATGCCAATAATAAATACATACACTGGTTCTGTTTCACTTCTTTATTATTCATTCATTAATTGGTTGACTGAGCTGGCAGAAACGTTAGCACGCCGGGCAAAATGCTCAGTAGTATTTCGTCTGTCGTTACGTTCTGGGTTCAAACACCGCCGAGATCGACTTTGCCTTTCATCCTTTCGGGGTCGATAAATAAAGTACCAGTTGTGCACTGGGGTCGATGTAGTTGACTTAATCCCTTTGTCTGTCTTTGTTTGTCCCCTCTATGTTTAGCCCCTTGTGGGCAATAAAGAAATATATTTAACCAATCAACTAAACAATTGGTTAATCATTCATTTTGATCAATCAATCATTTAGGTTTGTTAAAGTCCTGTTATAGCCATTCACAACCTCCCCAGTGACATCCCATCTCTACTCAAGGTCTGCTTCAAGTCTTCCAATCTTTTGGTTTTTAAGTTTTATATTTATATAGCTGGATGGATCTGAGTAAGAATGTGTGTCAGAAGGGAAAGGAGAGAGAGAGAGAGAGAGAGAGAGAGAGAGTGTGTGTGTGAGTGAGTGCATGTTTATGCACATGTGCACTCAGGTTTGTGGATTGTGTCGTATAGTTGACCCTGTAAATGTATTAGAGAGAATGTATGCATGGGTGTATGGTGAGGATTTTGTGAAAGGTGTGGATGGTAAAACGTATATTTCTTTACATCTTTATTGTATGGTAAGCACTTGTCTTTTTGACTGGACTCTGCTTAAGGAGTGGGGTGAGTCTATGTGCATCAGGATCTAGGTGTGTATGTGTATACAGGCCTCTAGCTATGTTTTTTTTGTTATGGGATGGTACAAATCAGATTACAGTTTAATGACATTTTAATGTCTTTTTTACTCCAGTGTCTGAAAGTTATTCGCATAGTCACCTTCCCAAGATACACAAAAATATGTTTCGACACCTAAGTCCACATCAAGAGTCTGTCAAATCAAATACAAGAACAAAATTTTCTTGGTATATCAATCACTTCTGTTTTGTGTGTGTGTGTGTGTTTCTGTTTTCTTCAGAAGAATTTTGCAATTATCAAAGAATTCCCAATCGCTATGTTTTAGCTAATCTTGTAAACCCTAAAGAAGGTGTCAGAGATTTCTATCAATACTTATATTATTTTTTCCAGTTTTTTTTTTCCTTTATTTTTCCATGTTTTTTTTATGCACTTCATATACATAGATAGACATAATACTATAACACTGAGATAGATAGATAGATAGATAGATAGATAGATAGATAGATAGATAGATAGATAGATAGATAGATAGATAGATAAGTTTCTTTATTGGCCACACAGGGCTGCACACAGATGGGACAAGTTACAAGGTAGAGCTTTTCTTTTGGGGGATGAAGAAAACAAAAAACAAAAGAAAAAAAAGGGGGTGGCGTAGGTTTTCGATCAAGAGGGATCGTAAAAGGGAAGAAAAGAACAAAAAAAAAAAAATAAATAAAACAAATAAATAAGATAGATAGATAGATAGATAGAGAAATAGACATACAGACAGACAGACAGACAGATATAGTAGATAGATAGATATGTATATAGCTAGGTAAACAGATAGATGGAGAAATAAATAAATACATACGTAGCTAGTAGATATCTAGATAAATCAGCAGATGGATGGATAGATGTGATTGTAAACAAATGTCAGGAAGAAAGTACTTGATATTATTAGAAGTGTGATTTGTAATTTATTGCAAAGTGATGAAAAAGGAAAAAAAAAATGAACTCTGCAAATCATTAAATCGAGTTTCTCATCAATCTTCAGATGTTTATTGAAAAATGGGACAAAAACAATAATATGATTTATGGATGAATAACAATTTGGGGAAGTTCCAGATTTGTGTGTATGGGTGTATGTTTTGAGACACACACACACACACACACACATACACACAGACAGAGTGATCAATCGATCATTCGTGTGATCAAAGAAATCCCCAATTACAGAGCTGAAGGTGTTAAAAAACACAATGGATGTATTGTATTCGTTGTTAATGCCATTAATACATTCCTAATGTAGTGTAACAGCCATACTAATATCTGTAGATGGTAGAAGAGCCAAACTACCTGGCTACTGGTGGCTACAGAGCAACAGGGCCAAGCCTGTAATCTTAAATTTTGACTCTGTAATAATAATGAAATTATTGTATACAGTGCTCAGGTGCACCACAACTTGTCAGAAAGTGCGTATAAAGTACATGCAGTAATGTAGAAATGTCTGGAAAGCAAACAATGTATGAGTCAGATACATGCTTGCGTGTGTATGGAGGGGAGAAAATCAAGTGTGGTGTTGGTGAATCTCAGGAAGCATGGAAGTTTTGAAGGATGCAGTGCTCCGACAACTAACAACCGATGCTGGCAGTTTGTTCCATGCTTCAGCAACTCTCAGCGTGAAAAAATGTTTCCTGAAGTCATGGGAGCTGTGCTGTTTTCTTACTTTGTAAATATGTCCACTGGTGTTAAATGGGTGAAGTTTGAAAAGGTACTCCAGTGCTACTAAGTGGGCTCAAAAGCAAAGTGACATTCAACAAACTGATTGCTTGGCAACTTTTTGTAGTTGATACTGCCTTCGTTGTCACAGATGAATCTGTGACATGAAATTGGATCAGGATCAAGCAAGTTATAAGGTTTTGGAAGTTGGTGTTAAATGTCTCAATCACACATACCAACTTCCATCATCTCAAACGAAACAATCGAAATAATTTGAACAGCTTGGATCCAGAAAACCCACAAAATGGTGTTGTTTAGCTTCAGATATGTTCCTACTAAGGAGACCACTGATCAAAAGCAATCCAATTATATGTATACTTTTGTGGCATAGGACTGCAATTTATCTTTGCTTTATTATAAGAACTAGCAGTATCACCTGGCGTTGCTCGGGTTTGTAAGGGAAATAACTATATAAGCATTTTTAGAGAGTTATAGCCAAAAAATAGCAAAAAAATGCATTAAAAATGGAAAAAAAAATGATGGTAAATTTTTTTTTAAATCGTAGATTCATCATAGACGCTTGCTAGTACCCAGAAGGGCTCAATATGAATCATGACTATAAGATACCCGGTTTTGGTTAAACTGCACCGCAAAATGTGGGAGTAGTTAGGAATCTAAATCGTAGGAGACAGACACGCAACTTCACTTTTATATATAAAGATAAGGCAGCAAGCTAGCAGAATTGTTAGCATACTTAGCAGCATTCCATCCATTCTGAGTTCAAATTCTGCCAGGGTTGACTTTGCCTTTCATCCTTCCAGGGTCGATAAAATAAATACTAGACGAGCACTGAGGTTGATGCAATCAACTTGCCCCCCTCTCTGAAATTGCTGGCATTGTAGCAAAATTTGAAACCAGTACTTTTGCACATTTTGATCTAGTGTTTGTGCCATCAATAGATAACTGGAGGCAAAGATACGAAATGAGGAAAGTTTGAATGAAAATCAAAAGAACTATTTTTTTCAGTCGAACAAAAATATTTTTGTTTTCTAATAATCAATTTTTCATGAAATTGGGTAAAATAGTTTCTTCTTCAAATTATTTAGTTTTTCAAAAGGAATATTTTTATATTATTATTTAAAGATTTTTTTCAAAATATTTTATTCAAATACTCTTTCTAGCTTTTCCTTCTACTCTTTTAAATAGCAGTGACTTATATATATATGCAGACTTTTTTCCTGCCTAATATAGCATGTAATCATATTTATCTATCTAGCTGCCAAACTGGGTGTGTATTGAGATAGAGAAAGAGGTACAGACAGTTTATTGTTTGTGTGTGTGTGTCTCTGTGTGTGTGTGTGTGTGTGTGTGTGTGTGTGTGTGTGCATCATTCTGACTGTTTATCTATCTATCTATTCATCCATCTGTTTATATATACATGCACACACAAATATACAAACATAAATTCACACACATACACATTCAAACATACATACATATATATATGATTATATATGTATGTATACATATATATGTGCACATACAAACACACACACACACACACACACACACATATGTGATGTGTGTGTGTATCAGTCTATCTACTTGTCTGTGTAGCTATTTCTCTCTCCCTCACTTCCCCCTCTCTCTCTCTCTCACACACACACACACACACATACACACACACATTCATTATGAAACAAGCCATTATTACAACATGCTTATTGTTTCGGCAATATTGATGGGACAGAAGACGATTACAATGAAAGCTTTCCATTTAATGATAGTTCAAGCTAAAATGGACTTTTATTTTAACAGATAAATACTTTTGATCATTTCAAAGACACATAACTTCCCAGACTATTTTCCACTCCACACACACACACACAGCTTTTTTTTTCTCCCCTACCTGCCATATTTTCTCTAATGTTAATGATTTATTTTATTTTCTGAATCTTTTTTTAAAAGAAAATTTCGTTCCATTTTGATGGTTAAATATATTTTAAGTTTTCCAGTAATCCACATGAAATGTGTTTCAGTGTGTTCAGTTTGTGTGTGTGTTTGTGTGTGTGTGTGTTTGTGTATGTGTATCTATGTGTTTTATGCGTGTATTTGTAATTATTTTTTTAGGTAAAGACTTTTCTATTTATAAGTGCTTTTATGAAATAAATATACATATTTTATAATATTTGTTTGTATGTGTATAAATAACCATATGTATACACACACACAGATGTGCATGTGTGTATGTACAGACATGCAACTATCATGTATTTAGGTATGTGTCTATAAAAACACTTTTTGTGCGTATGTAAAACTGTTTACAAGAATCAATGTAAATGTGTATCTGTGATATATATATATGTCTATATATATATAATATATATATATATTATATATATATATATATATATGTGTGTGTGTGTGTGATGTAAATGGTTAGATTTTGTAAAACATAAATACTGGTAATCATATCAAAAGCAGATTCTTTTTTCATAAGAAACACAATGTTGTTGTTGTCAGTATGGTTTAAGTTCTTACATGTTAGCAATGTTTTCATCAGAATATTTGTTTTACATTATCCTTGTATGCATGATGATAGTGATGGTTGATTTTCATGTCCCCTTTTTTTTTCTTTTGCCCCATGCTTGGATGGGTTGAATGAGACTTGTATATATGACAAGCTTCGTACAGTTTCTCCCTACTGAATTCTCTCAAGGTATTAGCAGGCCCTGGGTAACAGTAAAAGATACTTGACCAAGGTCCTGCATAATGTGATTGAATCCATAACTTGAGAGGTGAACTTCTTAACCACACAGCCATATCTTCTGGCATAGGTTGGACAAGACTTATTATCTTTTATCCTAAAGGCGGCGAGCTGGCAGAAACGTTAGCACGCCGGGCAACCTGCGTAGCCGTATTTCGTCTGTTGTTACGTTCCGAGTTCAAATTCCGCCAAGGTCAACTTTGCCTTTCATCCTTTCGGATAAGTACCTGTTACACACTGGGGTCGATGTAATCGACTTAATCCCTTTGTCTGTCCTTGTTTGTCCCCTCTGTGTTTAGCCCCTTGTGGTTAGTAAAGAAATATATTATCTTTTATCCTTTACTTGTTTCAATAATTTGACTGTGGCCAAATTGTTCTGCATTCTTATATATTTCATGGTAGTCCTTATTACTAAACTTGTTTGTTGTTTGTTTAGGTGGTGATTTGTTGCCTGGAGTGGAGGCGGCAATTAAAGCAACCTGGGAACCAATTGTTGGCAATGATTTTGAAGTTGTGGTAAGTACACTTATATCCTTTAGTGCTTCTCAAAAAGCTCTGCCTGTCCCTATTTCACATACATTGCAAGCACTTTCACCATATACTCACACACACAGGCACAATACACACACTATACATACACAACATACACACGCGTATACACAAAGCAGTATCCATTACCACACAAGGTAAAGGCTGAACAACTTTTCATCTGTCTTTGCATTCTGTGTTCAAATTCCAGTGAGGTCGACTGCCTTTCATCCTTTTGGGGGTCAATAAAATAAGTACCAGTTGCACTCTGGGATCACTGTAATCAGCTTATCCCTCCCCAGAAATTGATGACCTTGTGCCAAAATTTGCAACTGATATATTATATTGCCATTACTGCATGAAAAGACAAATCAAAGACTTATACCCATATTCCATACTTGTATGAAAGGACATCAAATTTTACACATACCGTTAAGAGCTTTTTACAAATTGTGTCTTTCTCCCTGCAAGTATTGACTCATAACAATTCAAAAGGCTTCCATCTCACCAATTTTTAAGAGTCTGCAAAATCCATAGTGCAAAAGTAAAATCAGGAAGTCTATGTTTCATTGATGAGATTGCAATAATATCAAAACATGTACAGAGTTGTCCCCTCACACCTGCCAAAGTAATTTACATAATATTAGTAATACAAATTTGCTTTCACTTTTGTTTTTTTCCTCACTGTTTTTATTTCTAGTTATATTTATTAGTACTCCCTATATTAATTAACATTTTAACAACCTTAAGCTCTACTTGACCATAGATGTGTGTGTTCATTATTCTTTACTTCCCTTTTTTAGCATTTAATTAGGAGGGAAACAGCAGTGCCCATGAACATTTACAGTACATTTATAACTAATCTAATCCTTTAGTATCTAAATTGGTCCCATCCTACCCAAATATTCTACCTTGTCTTATGTTCAAAGGGCCAGATCTAGTTTCTCACACCTACCCTCCAATGTCAGCCTATCATATATATGTTTGTGTGTGTTTGTTCCCCCACCACTGCTTGACAACCTGTGTTGGTTTGGTAATGTTCCCATAACTTACGAGTTCAGCAAGAGAGACTGATTGAATAAGTACCAGGTTTAAAAAAAAGAAGTAGTGGAATTGATTCGTTCAACTAAAAACTCTTCCAGGCAGTGCCCTAGCATGGCCACAGTCTAATGACTGAAATAAGTAAAAGATTAAAAAAAGTGATAAAAGGTGTGTGTGTGTTGTGTCTATACATGAGTGTAGTGTGTGCTTTAAATTACGAAATTATATTTGAGAATAAAATCTATTGGGAGTCTTTTAAGTTTTAGTTGTCTAAATTTAAAACGTGTTGGTTAAATACCAACATGAAGGATCGACATTTCATGGATATTGACAGCAGAAAATGATAGAAAAGCTACGTCGTTCCACCTGTTGTTTGTGTTAATGTGAATTGAAAACAACTGATACATCACAACAGATACAACATAACACACCTTGAAATCAATACTGAGACAAAGCTTTCAGATTAATTGAGATATGTAGTTTGAAACATTGTAATTTCTCTCTTTTTTTTTTTTTTCCCCCACCAAAGCAATTTGCAAAATACATTGTTGTTTAACTTAACAGCACGTATTTCACTGTCATGCAAAGACATGCGTGTTAAATGAAATTAGAGACACATACAATTATTTTTGCTGCCAAGCAAATGTTCTGGAGATTAAAATGAATCTGCAAGTTTTTGTTGTTGCTTTATATATATATATATATATATATGTTTGTGTTCAGTTTTTGTTTGTATTTTCCCCTGTGTTTTGTGATTGTAATAATTACAGATAAATCAGGTATGTAGGTAGATAGATGGTTAGATAGATAAACAGACGGACATATTTACATTGACATATTGTTAGGATTACGTGCAAAATAGATATACAGGTAAAAATAGGTATATTGTTTGAAATCACTTTGAGAGAGAGAGAGAGAGAGAGATGAACAGGTAGATAAAAAGAAAGGTTTATGTGCAAGTAGGTAAACAGGTAGATTGGTTATAAAGTAGGTAGCCGAAGAAAATTAAAAGATTTCTCTAAACTAATGCCATGATTTTGAAATGGTTTGCATGGTTCCACACAGTCTGATCTAAAACTGACATTTGTTTTTCCAATTCCAGCAAAATTTTTCTATTTTTCACATAAATGATTTGCTTCCTAAATAATACATTTTATATGAGAGAGAGTAGACATGTAAATATATTTTTCTAAACCTAATTACTTGTGTGAAGCTTTCTTTGTATTTTTTATTGTTTCGTATTTGTAAAATCTATGTACGTGTCCTTATGTGTGTAAGAGAGAGAGTAAATTTGTAGATAAATGGATCGATTAATTAAGTTTTAACTCAGGAAACAACACCTATGAATTATCACTATTATTGTTATTATTAACACTGTAAGCTTGCAGAATTGTTAGCATAGGCGCAGGAGTGGCTGTGTGGTAAGTAGCTTGCTAACCAACCACATGGTTCTGGGTTCAGTCCCACTGCGTGGCATCTTGGGCAAGTGTCTTCTGCTATAGCCCCGGGCCGACCAATGCCATGTGAGTGGATTTGGTAGACGGAAACTGAAAGAAGCCAGTCGTATATATGTATATATATATGTGTGTATTTGTGTGTCTGTGTTTGTCCCCCTAGCATTGCTTGACAACTGGTGTGTTTATGTCCCCATCACTTAGCGGTTCGGCAAAAGAGACCGATAGAATAAGTACTGGGCTTATAAAGAATAAGTCCCGGGGTCGATTTGCTCGACTAAAGGCGGTGCTCCACCATGGCCGCAGTTAAATGACTGAAACAAGTAAAAGAGAGTAAAGAGTATGCCAGACAAAATGCTTATCAGTGTTTCATCTGTTTTTACGTTCTGAGTTCAAATTTTGCCAAAGTCAATTTTTCCTTTCATCCTTTCAGGGTCAGCATAATCAACTAGTCCCCTCCTCTGAAAAATCAACCTATAGTATAGAAGATTATTAGTGAAACACTGAGGTCAATGTAATCGACTTCCAAAATCTTCCCCAAAATTTCACGACTTGAACCTATAGTAGAGAGCACTATTATTATTATTAAGATGGTAAACTGGCAGGACTATTAACATGCTAGACAAAAACCTGATAAGAATTTTGTCTATCTACGTTCTGAGCTCAAATTCTACAAAAGTCAAATTTGCCTTTTATCCTTTCAGGATTGATAAAATTAGTACCAGTCAAGTACTGGGGCTCAATGTAATCGACTTGCCCCTCCCTCAGAAACTACTGGCCCTGTACCAAAATTTTAAATCATTATTATTATTATTATCATTAATAGTTATCGCCAAGCTAACATGGCAGTCCATAAATATAGGACGAAAACTGCTGTTGATTAGCTCCAAGAGGCCATCGCCTCTAGCTAGCTATATGACACGCGAACCTGTGACCATTATAACCTTCAAACAGGGGAGGTGAGCCGTTTCCCCTTGCTGGTCAGGCCTCTGCAGACATGTTTCAGGGTATTTACCGTTTATCAATGCAGAGTAGCCAGACCCAGCAGGCATCGCTGCTGACCGTCTGTTCGAAGGATTATTTTCCTAATTTCAGTTGAATACATCCACTGGTTTTCAAAAATAGAAATATTATTATTTTTAAGTCTCTCTAAAAGAGACTACGGCAGCGGTACTGGATATTAATAGTTATCGCCAAGCTAATATGGCAGTCCATAAATATAGGACGGAAGCTACCGTTGATTAGCTCCAAGAGGCCATCGCCTCTAGCTAGCTATATGACACATGAACCAGTGGATGTATTCCACTGAAATTAGGTAAATAATCCTTTGAACTTTTTCATATTCTATCGGCTTCCTACAACTTCAAAATTCTTCTTCCTTTCTACTCTGTGTTCTTTTTTTCTGTCTTCTCCATATCATCGCACCTTTCTGTCTTCTCTTCCCCTCCTTTCTCACTTTTTTTTCTCCTCCTTTCTTTTGGCTTCTGTCTTCTTCTGTGGTCATCCCTCCTCTTCCTTCTATTCTTCAGTGACAGACATATTATTCAGCTGTGACTATTGTTTATGCCTGTTTCTGTATAGTTCTAGTGTTATCAATGTGACTTTTCACATCACCGAACTCACTCACTCACTCGCTACTCCATTACTGTCTTTGATGAAAGAGTGAAGCTCCTATGTAATCAAAGAGCCAAGTGCAGTGAATGAAAACAAGAGAATTAAATTTCCCACATTGTTGCTTGTTTTCATTCATCATCGTTCCATTTGGTTGTTTCTACCATCAGCTCATATGCAAGTCTTCTGCATTCAAATACACACCTGCATTGATGCTCACACAAGCACATACAGTCGCTAGTTATATGCACACACAAAGTTGGTACTCACTGTAACATACAACTATTAGTTACAACTTTCTATTAATTACTTAAGTTTCTGTATGTCAACAAGTTAACGAGACAGTTTAATATGAATGGAAGTTAATTACAGCTCCACTAACCTTTATTTATTTATTTATTTATTTGCACCAAGGATGATTAATAATGAAATCTCGCATTCACTTCTTCTATTTTGTTCCATCAGGATAGTTAAGTATAGTAGAATACTTTATTCTTTATCTGTTTATCTCTATAGACTTTACTTTATAGCTGCTTGGGTATTTGTTTACCTTCTCTCAAAGCAAAAATAATTTCAATAGGTCAAGAATTCATCTTGTACAATATTTATTATCTCTCTTTATCTTTTGGTCACTTCAAATTGATTCTTTTAGTTTATTTTTCTTTTAATTATTCAAATTACCCGAGGACATAAACATTCTCTAGTGTTTTTTGTATATGTGTTAGTCTTATAGCTGTACATTGCAAATACAATCTGTAAGTGGAACAGTAAAGATATGCAAGACTTTTTCTCAAGTTCAAAATGTGACATTGTTTTTATTATCAATGTTCCAATAATGGGGTTTTGTATTTTTATTAGAAACCAACTCCTTCTTTACAGGAAAATTTCAAATAATTAAAAATCAAAGAAAATATATAGGCACAAGTATGGCTGTGTGGTGGCACCTTGGACAAGTGTCTTCTACTATAGCCTTGAGCCAATGAAAGCCTTGTGAGTGGATTTGGTAAGCGGAAACTAAAAGAAGCCCATCATATTTATGTGTGTATGTCTTTGTGTCTATGTTTGTCCCCCTTCCCACTGCATGACAACTGGTGTTGGTGTGTTTATATCCCCATATCTTAGCAGCTCAGCTAAAGTGATGAATAAAATAAGTACTAGGCTTTTAAAAATATAAGTACTGGAGTTGGTTTGTTCAACTAAAATTTCTTCAATGCGGTGCCCCAGCATGGCCACAGTCTGATGACTAAAACTAGTAAAATTTATATATATGTGTGTGTGTGTGTATGTATGTGTATATATATATAGGCTCAGGAGTAGCTGTGTGGTAAGTAGCTTGCTTACCAACCACATGGCTCCGGGTTCAGTCCCACTGCAATGGCACCTTGGCCAACCAAAGCCTTGTGAGTGGATTTGGTAGACGGAAATTGAGAGAAGCCTGTCGTGTATATGTATATATATGTCTGTGTTTGTTCCCCCCCCCACACACACACACATACACACCATAACATGACAACTGATGTTGGTGTGTTTATGTCCCCGTAACTTAACAGTTCCGCAAAAGAGACCAATAGAATGAGTACTAGGCTTACAAAGAATAAGTCCTGGGGTTGATATATTCACTTAAAGGTGGTGCTCCAGCATGGCTGCAGTCATGTGACTGAAAAAAGTAATATACATACATATATATACATACATATATATATACATACTTACAAGCAAACATATAAGTATGTCACAGTGGAAGAACATTAAAGATAAAACTCTACATCTATCTGTGAAATAAGATTAACTTGAATCTGTAGCCTACTTGTTGCGAATTTTTCAAAGTCAGGTCAAGGTGGATATAAATAAGTCAATGGAATCATTAAGGCAATCAGTGAGCTGTAAAAATATATGAGAAAATCATCAAATTTATTTGACTTCTTTGCTGAAATTTAGAGAAACCATTGCTAATTTTGCCAGAAAAAGTTGTTGCAAAATATGTAGTTATATATATATATATATCTAATAACACACACACACACACTCTCTTTCTCTCTCATCCATTTTCAAATAACAGATCTCTTATTACATGTCTTCGAAGGCACAAAAGCAGCAGATAATTTGACAGGAGAAATTGCTGCTTCACTATTTGTTGTTCTGCAACTGCGTGGAGAAGCACTAATGTACATAGATACATGGATGCATGCATGCACTCCCCTCTCTCTTTCTCTGTATTTATGTCTGTCTGTCTCACACACATATGCGCAAATGTGTGTTTGGCCCAAGGTTCTAGTGGAAGGCATTCACTTATGGTGCCACACAGTGGGACCCAACCCAAAACCATGAAGATGCAAGCAAATTTCTCATAGTATGCCTGCACCTATGTATATATATATATATATATATATATATATTAAAGTAGAAATTGATATAAGTCAATTAAAACAGTGGTCAACCTTAAAAAAAATCCGAAGATTATATTTATATATACCATTATATTATGCTCATAACACTACGCTGATGAAGCTACAGATATCCTTGTGATTTATAGCTGAAACTAGTATAGGTAATTTCCATTAGTATTTTCTTTTGTCTCATCCATTGCTTTAGGTCGTGCTGAATTTTATTTTTATTTGAGAACATAATCCTTGTGAGAATTGCGATAGACGTCTATATCTAGCATGTTGACTGTCCACCTTTTCCAGTATCCTTAATGGTATATATATATATATATATATTTTTTACTACCCACAAGGGGCTAAACACAGAGGGGACAAACAAGGACAGACAAATAGATTAAGTCGATTACATCGACCCCAGTGCGTAACTGGTACTTAATTTATCGACCCCGAAAGGATGAAAGGCAAAGTCGACCTCGGCAGAATTTGAACTCAGAACGTAACGGCAGACGAAATACAGCTACGCATTTCGCCTAGCGTGCTAACGATTCTGCCAGCTTGTTATATATATAACAAAGTTATTTTATTCCACACGGGTAGAAATATATGAAAAATAGAAGTTGAAAATGCGCTGAGAATAGTTAAAATATTTTCTATTATTAATATATTTAAAGTTTTAACCGGTTTCACAGTTTACACTGATTTTTTAGGAGTTCAAATAGAAAGACGTGGCTTAAGCTGTGGCTGTCTTGCTTCTGAGTAGTGTTTGAAGCTTGCCCTAATTTTATAGGGAGTTCTGGTGGATAATATTGTAAACCTCTGTTTCTTGGGTTGTGTGTTGTAATAAATGATAGAGTATTCGATGTATCTGGAGCGTTCTTCATAGTTCTTTGACATTTATTGCTTTGGCACATTCTATTCCGTTGTCTATTAACATTGTCTTTTAAGTAGTACTTGTTTTAGTTCCTGGAGTCTTTTATTGCGAGTTTGGACATGCTCAGTCAACTATGTCAGCCTTAACTTACAACACCAAACATTATCATTTAATACTAACACAGGGATGTAGCGGGGAACCTAGAAAAATTCCCAAGACCAGTCATGTGACTATCCTCTACCAATCAAATCCTATTCAAAACTTATACTAATTTGAGCCATGAACTCCCTATAAAAAAGGGTAAGTTTCAAACTCTAGTCAGAAGCAAGACAGCCACAGCTTAAGCCATGTCTTTCTATTTGAACTTCTTGAAAATCAGTGTAAACTGTGAAACCGGTTAAAACTCTAAATATATTAATAATAGAAAATATTTTAACTATTTTCAGTGCATTTTCAACTTCTAGTTTTCCTATATATATATATATCACCGTGACCGACCAGGCCATCAGATGTTGCTACACATCGCTGGTCAGAATGCACTTTGCATTGTTTTAACCTTCAAATGACGCCATCCCGCTGGCTAAGCGAGCAGGCCAACAGAAGAAAGAGTGAGAGAAAGTTGTGGTGAAAGAGTACAGCAGGGATCGCCCCTCCCCCTCCTGCCGGAGCCTCATGGAGCTTTAGGTGTTTTTGCTCAATAAACACTCACAACGCCTGGTCTGGGAATCAAAACCGCGATCCTACAACCGCGAGTCCGCTGCCCTAAACACTGGGTCATTGCACCTCCATATATATATATATATATATATATATATATATATGCCATCATGGAAAACAGACATTGTGATGACTTATATATGTATATCTGCACATATGTATACACACACGTACTGTTATAACCTTCCGAAAGCAATTAGCTGAAATTAAGGTCAATTGAATATTATATATGCCATCCCTATGAAAAGAAGCATATTTTTACTAAATTGCAGTTGCATTGTTCTTCTGATTGATTTTTCATAGATAATTAATATCCCTTCATTAGGCAAGTGTGTTATTTTTATTCTTCCAGGGTGTCATTCCCCTTTATAGTCTCTTCCATTGTTTATTGTTGTTATCTAGATTGATTACTGTTACTGCATTAATAAGCGTTAAACACCTTCATTAGTCATGGAAACTGAGCAGCCTCTAATAAGATACTTGGCATGCTAGAAATACAACCAAATTTCCCTCAAATAATAACTTAGTGCAATAGTTCCTTATCTAGAATTTGCATACTCATGGGGAAGGGGGGGAGTTTTGAGTTGTGTTGAAAATTTAAACAGCTGTTGTATAAATACTCGTTATTGGTAATGTCCACTTTTCCATGCTTGCATGGATTGGACAGAATTCATTGAGGCAGATCATCTATGGCCTGATGTCCTTCCTATTGCTAAGCCTCACCTATTTCTAAGCAAGGTAATTCTTCCCCATGGCCACACATGTTCTTGCAGAATATTGGAAATGAATGACACTGCGTGTATAGCAGTGACAATCATTTACAACTGTTATACAATGTCAAAACAAGGAAACACTCACACACGTGTATATATATGTGTGTGTGTAAATGTATACAATGGGCTTCTTTCAGTTTCTGTCTACAAAATCCACTCATGAGGCATTAGTCAGCCCAGGACTATAATAACACTTGCCCAAAGTGTCAAGTTGTGTGGCAAGAGGGAGTTGCAGTGCTGATGATGCCTATATTAGATTACAGGCAATAGACTGTGGGAACACACTAAGATACATGTTTCCAGAAGTGAATTATTCAATTCCCAAAGAATTCCTCTTGACACATGGCTTTAATGCTCCCCTAATTTGCCTGCTCATGATCAGAGATGTACATATCATCAGCCACTAAAGGACATACTCAACTGGTTAAGTTTAAGCAACTGATCAGCAAATCTGTGGCAATGAGAATATTTGTTGCAGCCCATCTTTTATACCAAGATAAAATATGTACATCTTAAACCTCCAATCAGGAAATATCTTGTGATATTTGTTCCTGTTCTTCAATTTCTGAATTTAAATCCTGCCAAGATCAGCTCTGCCATTCATCCTTTTAAGGTCAATGGCATAAAGTACCTGTCTAGTACTGGAGTCAGTGTAAGTGAATAACACTTCCTCCCTTCAAAACTGTGAGCCTTCTACCTAAATTAGAAACAAATGTGTTATTTTTGTTGTTGTCAAGAAGCAGCCAGCTAGTAGAACCATTAGTATGTTGGACAAAGCACATTTCTCCTGCCTTTATATGTTCTGAGTTCAAAGACTACCGAGGTCAACTTTACCTTTCAGCTATTCAGGGTCAATAAAAATAAACTACTCATCAAATGCTGGGAATGATGTAATTGGCTGCACCCTTCTTCTGAAAATTACTAACCTTCTGTCAAAATAAGAATCAATTGCTGTTGTTGTTGTTGTTTTCACTTTGTACATCACATTTTTATGGAATATTGAAAAAAGCATTTTTTATTACTTGGCAGGTTGCTCAGCTATCTAAATTTCGTGAAGGAGGAGGTCTTGGTATCAGCTTAGAAGGTACCGTAGACGTGGAGAATGGTGTAGAGATGCGACCGCATCATTTTATCCGATCAATACTTCCAGCTGGTCCTGTCGGTTGTAATGGTCAACTCATCAGTGGGGATGAGCTCCTTGAGGTAAGACTTTGTTTTATTGTTTATTGCAGTATTTCTGATATTGTTGTTAAGGTCTATGTCAACCACAGTCAAACAGATCCATGATCAAGGACTGCATCATGTTCTAATGTCTGCTTTGGTCCGGTTTTTACTGCTAGATGCCTTTCCTAACATCAATCACTTTACATTTTACATTGTACCAGCACCAGTGAGGTCATCAAATATCCACCAAGTAAGACCCCCACCCGCAGCTGTGTAGGGGTATAGAATTGAGGGATAAAAACTAGATAGTGGGGTAGGAGCAGGTGTCTTGCTGAAGCATTGGATACATGGCTTGCCCATCTGGAAGAAGACAGAAAGAGAGATGTAAGGTCAAGGTACAAGACAAATATGAAAGACAGAATAGGTTAGACGAGCGTAAGTGCACTAAGTGAGAATAGTGTGACTGAGGTTAGAGACAGGGAATGAATTGGGTGCAAAGAATGTCAGTTCAGTAGAGGGGAAGAAGGAATACATTATCTAAAGTATTCTTTTCTTTAAGGCCATTATGAATTGAGAGAGATTTAGCTGCTATTTCTTGCAGGTCAAGTCACTGTATAGAGAGTCCTTCTGTCTTGCAGAACTGCTATTGTATATTACCTTTGCATCTGCGAGTAATTTGTTTGCTGAATTCTATAAACAAGAACTACCATTCTTGTTTAGGTTCATTGATTTTGGGGAGCAACTTTGAAGAGATACAACCAGGTTGAAACACACACACTCACACAGTCTTCTGCATAGCTTCCATCTACCAAATTTCCCTCACAAGACACTGTCAGTCTGAGGCTAAAGGAGAAACTTGTTCAAGAGACTGCACAGTGGGCTCAAACTGGGATCCTTGTGGCTGCAAAGTGTTTTTTTTTAATGTTTTACAGGAATATTTAATCCCCCATAATATTAGATACTTATTTCATGTTATTAATACCAGAATATAGTAAGTCAAATTTGACTGCCTTAGGCTGGATTTGAGCTCAGAACATAAAAAGACTATCACTGAATACCATAAAGCATTATCATCTGATGCTCTAAAACTTCTGCCAATCCACCATCACCTCTTTCACCCTTGCCTGACTTTTATGAATCTGTTTACTGTGAAGTTTTAGTTGCTGTCTGGAATCTATAGCTTACAAGATGCCTTGGCTTATCAAATATTCTGGATGAAGTGTATAAGAGATTATATGCAGAGGTTCTCTGATTATTATTAGCTTTTTTTTTTGTATTGTTGTTGCTTATATATATATAGTTTATTCTTCTCATTACACTGCAGCTCGTTAGCTGAGCAATAGTAATACTTTGTGTGAGATCTCTCAATGCATTTCTCCTATTTGTAGTCTTTTATTCCTTTCATCTGTACACCTATACATACATTCAAATACACACACACACACACACTAACACACACACACACACACACACACACACACACACACATATATGAGACTCTCAGCTACTTTGGATTTATGGCTAGCATTAATGTTGAGCGGTTTCTGGCTTTTATGGTTACTACTTGTGATGTTTGCTCTCGTCCATTCTGTTATGACAAAGCATTTGAACAGGACTTGGATCACAAAAGGGTTGATGGTCCTCTATTTTGTTTGAACTTGATTCTGCTTTTAGTTTCCAGAATCAATTCAGGTTTTTGTTTTGTTATATTTTTTTTTTTCTGTTCTTTTTGTTTTTATTTTTACATGCATTTTTTTTAAATTTTATTTTATTGTATTTTTATTTTAGATTTTCGAATTTGTGAACAATAACGTTGTCATTGGTTACAGGTTTCTAAACAGGTCACAATCACTGATTCATTGCATTTACAATGACAAAAAAATGACCAGAGAATGTTCATTCTTTGATATACATAGGCAGTTGCATGCACACACACACACACACACCACACACATACACATGTACACAGACAAAGGTACAATTTCAATGTACTTAATTCCACTAACAATGTAGCCGTCTACATTTATAGAAGTTACTTTACTATGGTTCCACATAGAGATTGAACCTTGAGGGCAACCAACTGTTTCCTCTTTAGGAAAACAAATGAATGGTTATAATGCTCCTGCTTTTCCAAAGATTTTAATCTCTGGGAATGAATGGGAGTAACTCCAAGAAATATCTCAAGCTTTGCTTTGTTCTTTTTGGGATGTTATTCTGTAACTTGTACTGCTCAGCCATGTGACTCATTTTTGTCAACTCTGAACAAATTTATGATCAAAGGTGTTCCAACCATGACCAACCTGTCTTTTTTTTATTGTTTAGTACAATGTGAATATTCTCTTTAAAGACAGGTGTGTGTGTGTGTGTGATTTTGAAGGTAATCTGGCTTCTGATTTTTTGCAGGTTAAAGGCTTCAAGTTAGTTGAAAGCACTTGCAAATTAAGGGCAACCGAACCATTTTATTTGTGTTTGTATTTAGTTTGAAGTTTTATTGTTCTCACTTCAAACCTTAAATGGAATCAGCTTAATATTTCACTCTCCTGGTTTCTGGAAAATTTAAACACCACCAACATACAGGAAGGCAGTTTGGTTAAAGGAATCTTTTAATAAATTCTTCAGAAGAGTAAGGTGACAGTGCCCATAACGTTTGCCTGTGTTCCCAGATGGAGGATATTGGTGTTGTCAGTGGTTAATTTGAATATTTTCCTGGTCACTGAGTGGGTAGGGAGGAATTTCCAGTTGGTTGCATTTTGGAAAAATATGGAAAATTCAGTGAACAGTTTTGTATGAGATTCTCTGAGATGAGACACAGCAGAAGTGATAGGAAGAGATGTGAGTGTAGGTTAACTAGGACTGAGTGGAGGGGATGTGCAGTATGTTGGTTAAACTCATGAGTAAATTAATTGTAATTAGCCAAATGAAGCCTTCATTTGGATGTTGTCAATGATATTTTTGTGTGTAACTCACATCCATCAAATCTAGAAATGGAGCAAGAACCACATCAAGGCTTTTGAATTCAGTATTTTTGATTCTCATGGCAACATGTTCCTACTTCCTAGCCTTAACTTTCCTTTAACCCAGGGAGACCAAGGTGGGATAAACCCCTTGATATGTATGAGACCCAACCAAGGTGGCTCATATCAGTCCTGACTTTTATCTTTTACTTGTTTCAGTCATTCGACTGCTGTTATGCTGGGATGCCAACTTGAAGAATTTTAGTTTAAACAAACCAACCATTCTTACAGTTCTGTTATTTATTCTATTGGTCTCTTTTGCTATACTGCTAAGTTATGAAGATGTAAACACACCAACACCATTGTCAAGTGGTAGCAGTGGAGGACAAACACATGCGTGTGCTCCCCCCCCCCCAACACAGAGCGAGAGAGAGAGAGAGAGAGAAGCTTCTTTCAGTTTCTGTCTCTCAAATCCACTCACAAAGTTATAGTAGAAGACTTGCCCAAAGTGCCATTCACTGGTACTGAACCTTGAACCATGAAGTTAGGAAGTGAACTTCCTACCACACAGCTATGCCTGCGTCTACTGTTTTTGAATTTTTTATGTTGCTGGATCCATACTCCATACAAAGCAGCAACGCTATCTAAAGTTTGTGAAAAGTACTCTAATGTGAGTCTAGATAGATCTCTATGGTATCTCATCAGTGCTCAAGTATTTTCTGCTCATAAATAAGAAATCCTAGTTTATTTGTTTTTGTTTTTTATAATACTGTTTTGGCGATGTTCATCATCATTATCATCATCGTTTAACGTTCGCTTTCCATGCTAGCATGGGTTGGACGATTTTGACTGAGGCCTGGCGAACCAGATGGCTGCACCAGGCTTCAATCTTGATCTGGCAGAGTTTCTACAGCTGGATGCCCTTCCTAATATATACATATATATGGATGGATGAATGCCACCACCAATTATTCAGGTCTTAAATACATTTTGTCCCTGAAGAAGAAATCTAACCTTTGTGGTATTGGCAATGTTAATTGTATGAACGGCGCATGAAATGCCTTACGGTATTTGTTCCTCTTCTTTGTGTACTGAGTTCAAATCTTGCTGAGGTCAACTTTATGCTTTCATCCTTTTGGAGAGTCAATGAAATATAGTACCAATCAACAAGTGGAAATGGAAGCACTCTGTCGGTTACGACAATGAGGGTTTCGGTTGATCCGAATCAACGGAACAGCCTGCTCGGGAAATTAACGTGTAAGTGGCTGAGCACTCCACAGACACGTGTACCCTTTACGTAGTTCTCGGGGATATTCAGCATGATACAGAGAGTGACAAGGCCAGCCCTTTGAAATACTGGTACAACAGAAACAGGATGTAAGAGTGAGAGAAAGTTGTGGTGAAAGAGTACAGCAGGGATCACCACCATCCCCTGCCGGAGCCTCGTGGAGCTTTAGGTGTTTTCGCTCGATAAACACTCACAACGCCCGGTCTGGGAATCGAAACCGCGATCCTATGACCGTGAGTCCGCTGCCCTAACCACTGGGCCATTGCGCCTCCCAATCAACAAGTAACCTTTCCTTCTCAAAATTGCCAACCATATGCCTTAAAATAGAAGTATGTGTGTGTGTGTGTGTGTATGTGTGTGTGTGTGTGCATGTGTGGTATATTTGAATTGTGTTGCTGTTCATGACCAAAATAGTTGAGCTATAACTATAAGCTATAGTCTATTCAAAACATGTTATGCTGTGCCTGTATGTGTCTTTGGATGTGTGTTTGTATACATTTAATTGTAAGTGTAAAAAATCTGTTACACTTAGATTACTGATTTTAAAGATATTTATTTTTTGAAAGTGACTTTTAAAAAAAAAATTTTTTTTTTGTTTTAATTATTTTTTATATTTGGTTATAGTTTAAGTATTTTAATCTTAAATGGTGACCATAGTGATGGTAGTAATGGAAAGGATTGGGGGGGAATGTCATGTTGGTGGCAGTACTGGTGGTGGTGGTAGTGGTGATGGTGGTAGTGGAGACTAACCGCAGTAAACAAAGCAAATGAAGAATTTATTAGAAATGTTTTTCCTTTTATCATTAATTATTGCTCTGAACTCTTATCCCTACCTCTGCCATCATCACCCTCATCACCATCACCACTCCACCATCACCATTGAAATCGCCGCCGCCGCCACCACCGTCACATGTCTCTCCTGGAAGAATTCAATCAATAATTCCAGAATCAATATTTGTTATTTCTGAGATTCTGTTAGAAAATGTGGATGATATAAAGGCATCTGTTGTGTAATAGTTTACTAGGAAGAATGTATGGATTATAGTGTTTGTGTGTACAATATGTGTGTGTGTGTGAGTGAGCACATGCATCTGTGCATGCTTGTGTGCATTTCAATGTGTGCACACATACACTCACATACACACATACATACATGCATATGTACATATATATATATATATATATATATATATAATATATATATATATATATATATATATATATATTCATATATATATACATTTGAAACTGGAGGGTTTTTTCATTCACTCTATTGCTACTCACAGTTTCTCATATGCTTATTTAGTTCAAGCTAAAATGAATAGTGCATGCACATGCATGCACACACGCACACATGTGAACAACTCAGAGTAGCAACAGAAGGAATAAAGAGCATCAGATGGATGAAATTGACAAGACATTGAGTACTTTTTCTTCCATTTGTACATATACATGCAATACACACACACACACACACACACACTGGCAATAAAAATAATGGCAGTCAGATCAGATATGATGTATGAGTACTCGTTATTCCTGTTCTCATGAGCAGAAGTAACTAAGTACTGTCTTAAGTTGTAGGGTTCATAGGGCCAGTTACCCAGTTTTCGTGGCATACAGTGACCAAGGTCACATCATTGCCCTTGAACAGGATGTCAGTTTGTTGCAAGGTTACTCCTCTACGGATGAGTGGACTGGAACTACATGAAAATGAAGTGTTTTGCCCAAGAACACAGTGCTACTGCCCAGTCCAGAAATCAATACCATGGTCTTGCAATCATGAGAGCAACATCCATGTGCCTTCTCATTAGTATTAGGACATGGTTAATAAGGGATTACGAAGATGTACTTGCATAGCGAGTGACCTGATCTGAGATCGTGTGCTGGAACGAAAATAATTGCAGCGTGGAAGGTGTTTATAAACCATTTAAGAAACACACAAAAACCGTTAGATTCACTTCAACATTTAAATTTAATTTGTCAAAATATTTTCGTCACTTTGAGACCACGACCTGTTCACTGACAAAACTTCGTGCTGTGAAAATGTTGATGGTTAATAAGCATTGCTAGAAAATATATGCAAACTGAAGTTTTATTTTGATATAGTCAGAGAAGAGTGTTTGTTTCTAAGAATTTTGCCAGAAGCCCACAACCCACATGTTAAGTTCATTCATTAGAACAACGAGGAACATCTAGTCATCGTTAAGGATGACTGATGACTTGCACAGTGACTCTGTTTAAAGTGAAGAAGAGTTGCACATCATCAACCATGACCATCTTCAATCAATGACAAGATCAGGTCAAGATGACCAGGTATGGAGATGGAGGCAGAGACTGACCAAGATGTCTCACTTGGCCTCATCTTGCTCTCTGCACTCCAAAATGTTTTGATGCAGCCACCTTCATCTCCACTGAACCATGAAGTTTTTTCTTTTTCTGTAGAGTTTGCTGGATCCAGTCTTCACATGCATTGTCACACAAGCCCTAATATACTAATTTCCAGTAACTGGGATCTTGACAGGTGCTACTACTCTGGATCATGGTAGACCTGGGAACAATATTAGCTAAGAGGTGGTTTTACACTTCTCAAAAAGCCTGAAATTCTCAAAAAGCCTGGAATTCTCAAACATAGTGAGGCGGATGGTATTCCTTTTGAACCTCTATAAATCGTTAAGGGCTTCTGTTGGTCAAGGTTGACCATCCATCTGCACATGTATGTGGAATCCTGGACGAGATATTTTTTTTACCATGGAAGACTGTCATTCATCCATGAATATGTCTCCTATATCTCAACAAGAACAAGGCTGTCAGCACTGGCCAATACAGTTTGGCATTGCGCCATTGTAGGTGGTACTATTAGAATACAAGAAACTGAAGGAATCTTGCCCAATTCTCTGCCAGTGCTGCCAGGCTACCTTATGATAGAAAAAAGCTCTTCCAGCCATGGCTATCCAGTCTGTTTTCATAACTTTGTCTAATGTTTCCATGAAAGAGGAAAGGGGAAAATATATCTTTCGCTATTGCACTTCAAGACGGGGTCTGCTGGAGGCCCAGTGGTTGTTAGGGGGTTAGCAGGTGGCATTAGATTTGGTCATATTGTCATTGTTGAAGGGTTGGAAGAATGTTTCCAACTTTACAACGTGCTTTTTTTGTATGAACAAAGGTGTGTTGTTTTAAGGTTTAGTATTGAAAAAAGTTATTAATAACATTGACAGAAACCTTCTTGGAATTTTCTCAGAATTACTGTTTTGTGATTTCTTTCAATCCAACATGGGTATGGAACCAAGGCAGCTGGAAAATTGATGGTGAATCTGAATATATGTATGTGTATATACACATAAAAATGCGTCTGCGTGTATCTGTATAAATATAAACACATATCTGTATGTGTGTGTGTGTGTATACATACATACTTACATACATTCACACATACACATGTATGTTATATATAGACATTCATGTAGGTATTCTGCATACGTAAATGTATATTGCTTAAAGTTTTTTCTATCAGTGTTTACTAATCTAAATTTATCCTTTATTAAATACCATAAACTGTGCAAAGAAATATTATCTGTGTTAACTCTATGTATGTTTTTCTTTATTGTGCGAGTCTGTATAATCATGATGCTTACGCATGCGTGTGTATGTGTGCCCAAATATATGTATGTGTATATGTGTATATGTGTATATGGGAAATATTTATTCCCTGCACATATTTTTGATTCAATTGTTCAATCTGTGACTGAGATTCTGACTTGTCCTTCACCCCCCCCATGTCCCACCTCTCTCTCTTGCTACCTCGTCCCCCCCTCTCTCCTTCCCTCCCACTCACTCCATTATCACACCTTTTTCTTCCTTTTCATAACGTTCGACCTATATTTCTCATCTCCATCATTTCTCTTTTTCTTCTCTTTAACATTCTCTCATTTATTATATATACAGATTTATTGTTTATATAGACATATAACTTGACATAAAAAACAGCATATAAACAATATATATATACATGAGTGTGTGTGTAATATATATATATGTGTATATATATAAATATATGTAAATATATATATATATATGTATATATATATGTATATATATATGTGTGTGTATATATGTATATATATATGTATATATATATATGTGTGTGTGTGTATATATGTATATATATATATATGTGTGTGTGTGTGTATATATATATATATATGTATATATATATATTGTGTGTGTATATATGTTATATATATATGTGTGTGTATATATGTATATATATAGTATATATATATGTGTGTGTATATATATATTATATGTATATATATGTGTGTGTATATATGTTATATATATGTGTGTGTGTATATATTATATATATATGTATATATATGTGTGTGTATATATGTATATATATATGTATATATATATATATTGTGTGTGTGTATATATGTATATATATATATGTATATATATATGTGTGTGTGTGTGTATATATATATATATTATATATATATATATATGTATATATTAATGTTTGTATGTTTGTTTTTATGTCAAGTTATTTGCATACATTAAATTGAAGAATTGCTGAATACTTTTTAGTTTAATATGTATTTATTAACTTTTATGTGATAAAAGTAGACAGTGACTTCAAAGTTTTCTCTTCCTCACCCTCATCAGGCTCTACTTAAATTGGGTTCTATAATTATGAACATATATATCATCATCATCATTGTTTAACGTCCGCTTTCCATGCTAGCATGGGTTGGACGATTTTGACTGAGGACTGGCGAACCAGATGGCTGCACCAGGCTCCAATCTTGATCTGGCAGTGTTTCTACAGCTGGATGCCCTTCCTAACGCCAACCACTCCGAGAGTGTAGTGGGTGCTTTTACATGCCGTAGAATGGGTTGGACGATTTGACTGAGGACTGGCGAACCAGATGGCTGCACCAGGCTCCAATCTTGATCTGGCAGTGTTTCTACAGCTGGATGCCCTTCCTAACGCCAACCACTCCGAGAGTGTAGTGGGTGCTTTTACATGCCACCGACACGAGGGCCAGTCAGGTGGCACTGGCAACGACCACGCCCAAATGGTGTTTTTTTTTACATGCCACCTGCACACCGGCACAAGTGCCACTCATCTATTGGCATGTGTTGGGGGGACAGGGGACCACACCCCTTTCGACCATTTTCAATCTGCATGGTTTCTAATACTGGATAGCCTTCCTAATGCCAACAACTTTACAAAATGTACTAGGTTCATTTTTTGTGGCATCAGCACTACTGCAAGTTGTCCCGTCCTCCACAATTATGGTCTGAAGATCTTCCTGGATCTTACAATGTCTCTGCACACTTGTTAACCATTTTAGAATGTACTGAGGGTTGTTTTTTTCTATGTGCTACATGGCCCCACCACTGGTGAGATTCTCATGTCCTTGCCTATCAGGACACAATTCAGGCTCCTCTCAACCCCATGATATCCCTGTTTGTTCATCCACCAATTCACAAAATGCACAACACACAAAACCATTTAAATGTATGTGTTTGTGTGCGTGCATTTGTGTGTGTGTGCTTGTGTGTACACACACACATGTGCTGTTGGCAATTTCTTTTCCTTCTTTTGACTTTTCCCTTTCTCCTTTCTGACAAAGAGCTATGCTCAAAATGTCAAACTCTCTCTTTTCACGGAGCATCAAGCTAATACATTTCTCGTGCATGTCCTCTTGTTGTCCATTAATTTTTACTCGTTTATTTGAATTGACTATACATACACACATATATGTATATACAAACAGATGTGCACACATATGTATACACATACATTTACATTCATAGATGTCTGTGTGTATATGTGTGTGTGGAGGCACAATGGCCCAGTGATTAGGGCAGCGAACTTGCAGTCATAGGATTGCGGCTTCGATTCCTAGATCGGGCGTTGTGAGTGTTATTGAGCAAAAACACCTAAAGCCCCACAAGGCTCTGGCAGGGGGTGGTGGTGAACCCTGCTGTACTTCTCACTCTTTCTTCCTGTTTCTGTTGTACCTGTATTTCAAAGGAGCCAGCCTTGTCACACTCTGTGTCACACCTAATCTCCCCAAGAACTATGTTAAGGGTACACGTGTCTGTGGAGTGCTCAGCCACTTGCATGCTAATTTCACGAGTAGGCTGTTCCGTTGATCGGATCAACTGGAACACTCATCATCATAACTGACAGAGTGCCACTATATGCATGTGTGCATATACACACACACACACGCTCACTCTCATAAATCTATGATTTTTAGTAGATCCCCTGTCAGTGTCCATTTTCAGTGTTGAGTATTCTAGTTGCTCAACTGATTTCGCATTGAAATATAAGTTATGTGGATGGGTATCCTATAAACACTCAATATTACTACACTCTGATAATCAAGCACAGACTTGCAAAGCCAATTTCTTAACTACTCGGTCATGCCTGTACCTTGCACCTCTCTTTCTGTCTGTCTGTCTCTCTCTCCCCCCTCCCCCCTCTCTGACACACACACACATGCACACACACATACTCATGCATGCATGTATTTTTTACAAGGAAAGAAGAAAACTGTGACTTTGAAGTCCCAGTCATCAAAACTTTCAAGTTACTGTCATCTTATTGTAAAAATATATCTGATACGCCACCTAAATATTGACTATACATATACACACATATATGTATATACAAACAGACGTGCACACATATGTACACACATACATTTGCATTCATAGATGCCTGTGTGTATATGTGTGTGTTGAGGCACAATGGCCCAGTGATTAAGGTATCAAACTTGCGGTCATAGGATTGCAGTTTTGAAGTGCTCCTTCATTAACTGTTTGGCTGTTTTTATGTATAATTTCACTTACAAATGCAGTGAACTGGCAGAATTGTTATCTTATCAGACAAAATATTTAGCAATATTTCATCCCTCTTCAGCAACGTTTCATCCCTTTCTGAGTTCAAATTTCAAGGTCGACTTTGCCTGTCATCCATTCAAAGTCGATAAAATAAGTACCAGTTGCGTATAGAGGTTGATGAAATTGACTTACTCCCTCACTTGAAATTGCTAACCTGATGCCAAACTTTGAAATTAATTTTGCCAAAAAGCAGATCTCTCCCTCTCTCTCCTCTCTCTCTCTATATATATATATATATATATATATATATATATATATATATATATATGACCCATCTGTCTGGCCTTCGCCATGATAGATCACTAGCCACTACACATTCTTCATTTTCTCTCCTTGTTTCTTTCTTGTTCCTTTCTGTGGCTCGAAACATAAAAGACTTTTTCACTTCCCAAGCGTTAAACTAAAATATCTGTTTGTTATCTACACCACCTGTCTTTGTCTCTTGTTTTTTGTGAATTCTCCCTATATATATATATATATATATATATATTTCAATGTGTGTATCTTGTACTCTCTCAACTCTCTCCCTCTCTCCATCTGTTCCTCTACTTTTCCACTTCCTCTCCATAACTTATTAACTGAAGGTTACCAAAAAAAAAAAAAAGAGAGAGAAAAAAAGAAAAAAAAAGATGCTCCACCATAAAACCTTGACTATTTAGCTGAGTGGCTCAATACTTCTCTAAGCTTCCTAAATAATTAATTATCCAGCTCTGTGTGTGTGTGTGTGTAAGATCACTGCATTTACATATGTTATGTAACACTGGTGCTGGTTTGTGAACTTGACACTCTCACACACACATACATTTATAATTATAGATTAATTTTCACCAATCGATCAGATCAGAGGATTTTCTAAACCTTTTTATTTGTTTTCTTGTAATTTTTTTGTCTCTATATTGTTTGATGCCTGTGTGTTTATGCGTGTGTTTGTGTGTATGTATTTATTTAGATTATTTCTATTTTATTCTAAGAAAAAATACAATTAACCATTCTGAAATATGGAAATATTTTCTAGGTGTGGCTGTGTGGTAAGAAGCTTGCTTCCCAACCACATGGTTCTGGGTTCAGTCCCACTACATGGCATCTTGGGCAAGTGTCTCCTACTGTAGCTTCCGACCAGGCAAAGCCTTGTGAGTAGCCGATGGAAACTGAAAGAAGCCCAATGTGTGTGTGTGTTTGACAACTGGTGTTGGTGTGTTTACATCCCTGTAACTTAGCAGTTTGACAAAAGAGACTGATAGAATAAGTACCAGGCTTAAAAAATTAAAAGAGAGTACTGGAGTACACTCGGTTAAAAGTTCTTCAAGGCGGTACTCTAAAATGGCCACAGTATAATGACCAAAACATGTAAAAGATAAAAGATCTGTTTTGTTATTGTTGCTGTTGTTATTTAATCCCAGGTCAGGCCTAATCAAGCAGATACTCATATACTCATATTGATGAAAGACAATCAAGCTATGATCGTTTCTCTGTTTTTTCTTTTATATTCTTTTCTCGTTTTACAAACATTGTATGTATCTAGGACTACATTAACCAATGTAGTCCTAGCTATACTCTTCCTTGACTTTAAGATAGATTTGGGAGCTATTTCTAGCAGGTCAAACATTGAGCAATCATGAGGGCTCTTGATAATTGATTTTCCAAATGTTGTGGAAATATTGAGTACATACACATATGTGTGTGTATATCTGTGTGTGTGTGTGTGTGTGTGAGAGAGAGAGAGAGAGAGAGAGAGAGAGAGAGAGAGAGAGAGAGACACACACAGACAGACAGACAGACACAATTGGAGGACAAACACTTTTTTGTTTTATTTAAGTAAAAATGTTGACAAACCCATTCCAGTGGCATAGTTTATAGGGAAGTGACAACTCTCCATGAGCATAATTTTCAAAATTGGCATCTGTGCAAAAAAATATCATTGAAATACTAAGGAGTAAATTTATTCAATAAAATCGCAATTGGCTTCAACCAAGAGTTACAGCAGATCCTAGACGACTTTGGAATCTTCTGCAACTCTTCTGGACGGTCTCCTTGTTTAAGTTGGTGAATGCTGCCATAATCCTTACCTGCAGTTCATCTTTGGTGTTACAAGGAGTTTTGTTGGTCTCTCACTCAACTGCACCCCACACAATAATCAAGGGGGTTGCAGTCTGGGGAATTAGGTGGCCAGATGTTAGGAGTGATGTGGTCACAGAAATTGTCTGACAGCCACGACTGGGTTCTCCTGCTTGTGTGGCATGGTGCAGAGTCTCGTTGCCAGACATAGGGTCTTACAGCAGCCACCTTCTTGATCCAGGGCAGCACTACCTCCTCCAGGCATTTGATGTAGGCCTCCATGTTGAGTCTGAGGCCATCTGAGAAGATGAATGAAAGCATAACGTTGCCATCACTAGTGATCACTCCAAACACCATGATGTTGACTGGATGTTTGATCTTTATCACTCTTGGTACATGTCCTCAGATTGACACCCAAATACTCTGAAATGTTCATTTTGGAACTTCCATCACGAATGCCAAGTAGTGCAGCATATCATCTCCAAATTTCTGGCAGAATGAATTGCATCATGGTGCTGTTTTTAATCACAGATGGTGCCCAACTGACCCTACTATACTGTGCAGTCGACAAAATCAAAAACAATCAATGCACATGCATGAAATATAAAATACAAAATGGCGACAACTTACCCATCGTACCCTGTACATCTACACAGACACACACACACACAAGTATAGTGAAGCAAACAGGAAAAATAAAACTCAAAAGAGGAGTGTATATATATTTATATTGATATTTAGTAGAAGCAAGAGAGTGACTTGAGGTAAATATGTGTGTGAGCACATAGGTGCAAGACAATGACCAAAACAAATCATTAGATTTTAGCCATGGTTGGACACAGCCTTTGAGAGCTTGGTCAATCAAATTGACCCTGGTATTTATCTTTTATGTCTGGTACTTATTTCTATCAGTTTCTTTTCTCACTGCTTATTTACAGTAATGCAAACAAACCATCACTGGTTAACAAACAGTGGGAAGACAATCACAAAGAACCTCCCTCCCCCATATATATATGTATTTGACAAGCTTCCACTCAGTTTCCAGCTGCCAGATTGGCTTGGAAGGTGTTGGTATCCTCTGGCGAGCTGGCAGAAACATTAGCACGCAGGGTGAAATGCTTTGCGGTATTTCGTCTGCTGTTACGTTCTGAGTTCAAATTCCGCTGAGGTCGACTTTGCCTTTCATCCTTTCGGGGTCGATAAATTAAGTACCAGTTACGCACCTGTGTTTAGCCCCTTGTGGGTAGTAAAGAAATAGGTATCCTTTGATTACAATAGAGGATGCTTCCCCAAGGTACCATGCAGTGGAACTGAACCTGAAACCATGTGGTTGGAAAGTGACCTTCTTAACCACACATCCATGTGTGTGTGTGTGTGTGTGTGTGTGTGTGTGTGTGTGTGTGCTTGTGAGTCTGTGAGTGCGCGCGCGCATCCTTGTTTATGTCTGAGAAAGAAGGGCAAAGTGAAAACTGATTATGTGAGCTCATCTGGGATTAAAATTACAGCAACGACGCCTACTATCATATTTTATCTACCTTGAAAGCAATCACAAGTTTGAATTGCTCCTTTTAACTATCTCAGCATTGATTTAGCATCCTGTTTACAGTCTAAGGGAAATAACTCAGTTTTCCTATTTAATTTTTTCCCCCCTCGATTTGTTGTCTTCAATAGAAATTTTACAAAATTTGGCAAGATTCGTTGTTTTTATTATAAAATTTTCCCTTTGGTTTCGTTAAGTCTATAAAAACTATCTATAAATGATTTTGTTATAAACTTTATATTAGAATTGTTGATATGCAGGAAAAAACTTGTTAATCTTTTTCTCCTAACTGAATGATAATAATTATGACTGGTGCAAAGAAAAAGTTTTAATCCCCCCAAAACAAACTTATTAATAATCTGGATAAATATATAATACTGTTATATTTGAGGATGGTCTTATTTTTAGCGGTTCACCACAGGCATTATATATACTTAGTCTTCACTCCAGCTTTATTGTTATTCTTATTTTAGTGGCCTTTGTCTGGAAATCTTTTGTCACACACCCTGTGACCTCTTCAGTAACTCTCTATCCCATGTGTCTCCTCCTGTTGTTTAGTTCATTCTGTCGTGCTTTCACACACACACACACACACACACATACAGATGCAAACACATGAACAAATAGACACCCCCCACAGAAAAACAAAATGAAATAAGCAGAACAAGATTAGACATGTGAGATAGAGAGTCATTGATGAGCTCACAGGATGTGTGACAAAAGACACACTAAAAAATAAGAATAATAATAAAACTGAAGTGAAGAATGAATATGTAGTGTGTGTGTTTAATTGGCAAAAATATGACCATCCCCAAATACAACAATATCTATTTCAACACACTATTTCACATCAAGAATCATGCAAAACAAAAGCATAAACGTAAAAATATATAATCTTTTCACAATGATTCATTTTGCATATTAAAATACTTGATTTAATACAATGATTTGTAAATGTTCTCTAACACCAATGTAGCCACACCTTTTTTAAGGTTGAGCTTACAAAGAGTTGCTACAAGGGCCACTGGATGATAAACAGGATTCTAGTCTTTCTGAAAAATATATTTAACCCTTTAGTGTTCACATTATTCTGCCAAAATTAATGCTTTTTTATCCAAATTGTTTTGAACTAATCATTCATTAATCTTGTAGCTATGAGATTTTGATGAGGCAGCTGTTAATTTTTAAAACGATATTATAGGGTTGGTGTAAGAGACCAGATCTGGCCAGTTTGAACATAAAACAGGCAGAATATTTTTGGCTGGATATGGCTGGGTTAAATGCTAAAGGGTTAAAGCTAGTACAATACATATATTTTAAATACATTTTCAAAAATAATCTTTGTTGGATTAGAATATGAGCTGGACATTGTGTTCTCATTGAGTAGAAAACATGATTGATGGTGTATCAAAACCCAATATAATTTCATTCTACGAATCCTCACCTTTAGTTATTAACCTTTTACATAGAGGCTCCTCTTGTAAGGGATCACTTTATTGCAAGGGATACTCTCTCGGTGACCAGCTTACAGTGTACAACAAAAAATTTGGTTCTTTTTTAAAATAATTATATATTTTACAGTGAATTTAACAGCTTGTCGTTTATTAAAGGTGCCTTCCACAATATAGTTGCTATATGTGTGTATATATATGTTAACAAACATGTTATCAATGTTAAAATAACACAACTTAAAACAGGAATACAACTAATGTTTCCAAACAAAGTGTTTATTGTTTTATTTGGTATAAGCTCTAAAACAACACCCCCACCAAAAAGCAGAAAAATGTACCAGCCATGAGAGTTGGCAGACCATGGAAAGACAGATTTAAGAGATCCAGCTAGTGATTTTTTCTTTTAAGTGTTAATAACTTTTAGTGTGAAGTCGAGTAAAAATTAGGATTATGTCCCTTAGACTTAGATCTCAGTCACACAACACGGTCCTGCTTATACGACCATGTAACTAGATTCCGATTGATTTTTGTTATTAAAGCAGAAAATTTTTAATTTATTAGCAAAAAAAAAGAATGTTAACTGAACCATAAATAATCAATTAAATCCGTTGACTGCTTTTGATATGTTTAAACACTTGTTTCCTTGCTGTTCTTTCATCTATATATTTTGTCCTAAATTAATATTGTAACTGTATATTCTACATTAAAAATGTGTATAGAACAGAGAGAGAGCTACACGAAATGGTTGCATCGATATATAGGCTTAGCTGTGTGGCCTGAAAGTTTGCTGGAGAAGTGTAGAGATTCCAAAATTAATCCTATTGCGTGAAACCATGCCTATAAGGCATGATATCCAACTATCCATCCATTCATCCATCCATCCATCTCTCTCTCTCTCTCTCTCTCTCTCTCTATCTATCTATCTATCTCTCTTCTGTTGCTACTACAATGGTCTCTGTTTATCCAAGCAGACTGACCTGTACCTCCTCCATTCAGGCACCTCTACTCCACTCCTCTCTTTTCTTCTAGCCAGCCTTGTGCCCCCCCCCCCACACACACCCTGCTCACAACACTATTCTTGGCCCTTCTTCCTAAGAGCACCAGCCTTCTTGAATTTCTTTCCTTGTGGTATTCACCTGCAACACTTATCACAAAACATTAACACAACCTCATCAATCTCAACATGTTAAAAAAAAGAGGGTTTTTTCTACCATAGTTTTGAGTATACCAGTTCTATTTTGTGAATGAAATTTTGTAGACAGTAAACTGTGGGAGAAAAGCCAATTGGGTGTTTGGGTGTGCATATTACATACACACACATGCCTACATAGATACACATATCACATGACGTACCAGGCTATCAGATGTTGCTACACATCGCTGGTCACAATGTGCTTCACATAGTTTTAGCCTTCAAATGATGCCACCCCGCTGGCTAAGCGAGCAGGCCAACATACACATATATATATGTACATGTATGCATATAATGAAAGATAGATTCTTTCTCATCTCTTTAAATATTAAACATTTGTTAAAACTTGTCTCTCCTGTGGCATCTCTTTTTTTATGGTTTTGTACTTGTATACACATCATGAACAAACTCCCAATAAATCAGACCATCAAAAAAGTGATATTATTTATTCTGCCAGAGTTAGAGGCTGGTGCTGCCATCAAATGTTCACTGAACCAGTAATTGTCCCCTTATAAGTGAATAATTAAAAAAATAATATCATTATACCTGGGGATGGTCATATTTTGCCAATTAAATACATGCACTGTATACTTGCTCTTCATGTCCATTTTTGACATAAGGACCCCTTTCATTTCTATTATACTCTACTGGCCCTCCAGAACCATTCACTGTATTTGAAAAAGAAGTCCTACTGTATTTTTATAATCAAATATTATTAGGAATTGTATTAAAAATTTTTTTAAGATTTTGTGTCTTGTAGAAGTATAATCAAATTATTACACATAAATTTTAACAGTTAAATCTTATATGGACCCCTAAGGGCCATATGGCTCCTAGTTGAGAACCATTGATGTAGAGCATTGGATAGACTTCCTCATAGGATTCATTTCCACTTTCTGTACTCTAGATTCAGGCCCCACTAAGGCCAAATAGTTTTTCATCCTTTCAGGATTGATAAGAAATATATATATAAGCGTAGGAGTGGCTGTGTGGTAAGTAGCTTGCTTACCAACCACATGGTTCTGGGTTCAGTCCCACTGCATGGCACCTTGGGCAAATGTCTTCTACTATAGCCTCGGGCCAACCAAGCCTTGTGAGTGGATTTGGTAGATGGAAACTGAAAGAAGCCCATTGTGTATGTGTGTATGTATATATATATATATATATATGTATATATGTTTGTGTGTCTGTGTTTGTCCCCCCAACATCGCTTGACAACTGATGCTGGTTTGGCTAAAGACACCGATAGAATAAGTTCTAGGCTTACAAAGAATAAGTCCTGGGGTCGATTTGCTCAACTAAAGGCGGTGCTCCAGTATGGCTGCAGTCAAATGACTGAAACAATTATAAGAACATATATATATATATACATATATATATATATATATATATATATATATACCCACTCAGGACAGTGGATTGGCAGAATTGTTGAAACATCAGATCAAATGCCTTGTGGTAGCTGTTCTTTCTGGTTCTTTTACAGGTGTGCAGCAATAAATAATAGGAATATATAGTTGTACAGGTATACAGTATTAAACAGATGGTTACAGGTTTACACTATTCGGTAGTAGGTATACTTGTACTTAACTTTTTTTATACACCTGTACAGAAATGAACAATAAGAGTGTACAGGACCTCAAAATCTTGGTGTAATGTATTAGAGCATACATGTACAGTAATAAGCAACGAGAATATATAGCATTAATAGTAAAAGTGTACAGGTGTAATAATGAATAAAAAGAATCCTTAAATTAAAAAAAAACAAACCAAATTATTAATGAATGTAAAGAAACAGATAAAATTATTTGATTTGAAAGTGTAAATGAATGCGAATAATTAAACTCTTCATATTTGCATATCGACCTCACACATACACACGCATTAGCCAGCTAGTTTGAACTCCTAAAGGATTAACTTATCTCTCTCTCATTGGTGGCTTGTTTAAGCTTATTTGATTTTCATGAAGATGTATATGACACAATTCCTGTACTAATTACTAGTCCCTCCTTCTCTAACATATAACTGATTACCAATCATCATTTAATTGCTTCGGGCACTTTGTTTTTGTTTTCTCTTCTTTTCTTTTTTTTTTTTTTTACATAGTTTAATTATGCCAAAGTACATTTTTTTTGCTCTTCTTCGCTAATTTTCCCCCTCCTCATTTTGGTCTTTTTTTTTATATTTGTCTTTTTCCTACCGTATTTTTTTTTTCTCTAACCACGGATCTTTTATGGTTGTCAACAAATATCTGAATTTTTAAACACATACTCGATCAAAATGTGAAGAAAAAATATCTATGATGATAACAATAATAATAATATATAAAAAGAGAAAATGAAATAGGGAGAGAGATAGAGATTGTTTCTATCAAATCAACTTTCTAATTAATTACTTCTAATTTAAAAATTTACCAACAAAAAAAGAAACTTGAAAGACAGTTATTGCAATGTGTTTAGGAATCTTACTGCATTCAGGTTTGTATATTTGACCTTCAGGTCAATTAATTTACTGTTACCTTGCGTTTATTAATATTTTCTTTTCATTAACTTTACATATTAGCATTCATCCTCATCTTATCGGGAGGAAAAAAAAATCTAATTGTGCAATTTATTTTTTTTTAGCTTTAATTAATATAATATGTTATATATGAAGAAACAAAATGCAGTTATTTATCTTCTGTTTTTGTGTTAGTTTCCTCGTTAGCATTGTCATTGTGTGAGTTAATGAAGATCTAATTAATATAAAATAGAAGTGAGTCTGTTCTTTTGTACTGCAATCAATGTTTAGTTTTTGATTAGAATGCATGTGTGCATCAATACAAGGGAGTGTGTGTGTGTGTATGTGTGCATGCGTGCATGCATGTATATGTATACAAGCAGATATAAATGTATATGCATATAAAGAAATACGTTATTTGTGCATGTATGTATATATATATACACAAACACACATATATATGTATGCACACAGATGTATATATACATGTATATACGTATATATATATATATGTGTGTGTGTATATATATACTTTTATTCTTTTACTTGTCATTTGACTGCAACCATGCTGGAACACCACCTTGATGTGTGTGTGTATTTATGTATGTATGCATATATATATATATATGTATGTATGTATGTGTGTGTGTGTGTCTGTCTGTCTGTGTGTGTGTGTTTGTATATCAGTGGTTAGGGCAGCGGACTTGCGGTCGGAGGATCGCGGTTTCGATTCCCAGACCGGGCGTTGTGTGTGTTTATTGAGCGAAAACACCTAAAAGCTCCACGAAGCTCCGGCAGGGGATGGTGGTGATCCCTGCTGTACTCTTTCACCACTCTAAAAAAAAAAGGCGGTGCTCCAGCATGGCCGCAGTCAAATGCCTGAAACAAGTACAAAAAAAAAAAAAAAAAAATATATATGTATGTGTGTATGTACATTTTGTGTGTGTGGTACATATCTACATTGATGAATTATCTTTCTCAATATTCTGCTGGAATCTGTTTAAGATAAGCCATAAGGAGATTTAATCTCCTTTCCCTCCCAGTAGACATGCCCTTATTCCTTTTCTGCTTTTGATTTTCTTTGTTTTTGTCATAGCTCTCATTCAACCATTGGTTTATAGATTAATTGCATCTTCTAAGAAGATGAATTAAATCATCAATTATTTGGTTTTCTTGGCTTAGGCTTTAAATTTATAGAATTAGAAACTGACAGAGATTGCACTGGTCTAAATGTTATACATGGAAAGCAATATATTATTATTATTATATTATATTAGTTTTGTTCCATTCTGGATTCAAATTCCACAACATGCTAACCTACCTTTTATCCTTGCAGTGTTAATCAGTTGCTTTCATCTCACTAGCCAAAGATTTTTCAGCTGTGAGCTTTTTATCTTGTCTTTTAAGAGCTGTGTTTGAGACTCATCCTTGTTTTTATGCCCTCTATACTACACTGGCATGGATTAGCCAGTAGATTTTGAGGAGTACTTTACAGTTGAATACCCTTCTTGACATGAATCCCTTTAGTTAACTATTGTGACATGCAGGGATATGGTGTACCCATTGTTAAAAAACTAGGGATCAACAGGCACAGGGACTACATTATCTAATTTGACCCTTTTTTGTAATTTTATAAAGTATTGATTTGAAGGATATTTTGTTGCTATTTCTTGCAAATCAAGCACGTGCATAGAGGGGTGAGTGGGTGAACAACGTTTTGAATTAAATTTCACCTGAATTTAAATTTCAAATATCCCTTGCTGAAGTTTTTCTAAAAATCCTTATGATAACTCAAAGGATATTAAAATAAGCACAAAACAGATTAAAATTAATGAATGGCATAAATTTACCTTTTATTTAATATTCTAAGACAATAAGTTTACTTGGAGAACCAGTCAAGCGTATCTACCCTTGCACACTGATAATGTCACTGGCAGCTTGGTCTAAAAATAGAGTTTATTTAACCTTTAGCATTCAGATTACTCGAATGTCAAATGTAATGCTTATTTATTTATGTTGCTTTGAATCTATCTTGCATTATCTTGTAGTGTTGATATTTTGATGATGTGATTGTTGTTTTTAAGGTTAGTGTGAGAGACCAGATCTGACCAGTTTGAACATAAAACAGGTAGAATATTTTTAAGGTTGTAAGGTTAGTGTGAGAGACCAGATCTGACCAGTTTGAACATAAAACAGGTAGAATATTTGGGCTGGATATGACTGGTATAAATGTTACAAGGTTAAGGTTTACTAGTAAGGGTAAGGGCAGTAGCTATGACCTTCATAAAGCCTACAAAACCAGAGAGATCGGAAGAGTTGACATTTAGTTTTAACATTTGTGTAATCAATAGTTGAACAGTTTAAACTGAAACACTGACATATGTGTAACACACTTCCAAACATGTGTGTATGCACACACATGTGCATGTAAGTATTTTTTGTTATTGTTTAGTCCCAGGGCAGCCCTGATTGAGGAAATATATGACCAAAAGCATTCAAATCTTCACATGACAACCTCTCAAACAGAATACACCCAGTCCACCCTATATAATGGTTAGGGAATAAGAAGAGAAAATGAAGGGTTAAGAAAACCCTTTGATCTTGGCAAAGACTTAACCTCTTTAATGCTAGTGCCATTGATAAAACACAGCCAGTACATTTTGTAGAATGATTGGTGATAATATGGGCATCCAGTCATAGAAAGCAAACCAAAATTTAAACATATGAGCAAAACATGGTTCTCTGACCTGTCTAGGATGGCAGTAACTTTGAATAAAATGGACTGTCATAACTCATCCAACCCATGCCAGACTGGAAAAAAAGCATAAAATGATGGCAATATGGAAGGGTGCTTGTAGTGTACCTTGGGCCACATTATACAATGCTTCCTGTCTTTGTTTAGATAATAGTGTGTAATATGGAGATTTAGCTGTTATTTTCAGCAGATTGAATGGTGAGTGAACTGGAGCGTGTAAATAAAGTGTTTTGCTCAAGATTGCTACTGGTCTGGAAATCAAATCTACAATCTCATAAGTGCAACACCTAACCGCTAGATCATGTGCCTTCACAGAGACCTGAGATAAATAAACAAAAATTTTATAGGAGTGGCTGTGTGGTAAGTAGCTTGCTTACCAACCACATGATTCCAGGTTCAGTCCCACTGTGTGGCACCTTGGGCGAGTGTCTTCTACTATAGCCTCAGGCCAACCAAAGCCTTGTGAGTGGATTTGGTAGACGGAAACAAAGAAACAAAATGCTCCAGCTCTGAATTGTTCTGAGTACAGAGTGAATTTACACAGTAGCGTGCAGTGGCTGGGGTGTATATGTACCCGTGTGCATCTGTTCCATAAACACTTTCATTTATTTATATATGATGGACTCTCCCATCAAAGATGACGTATGGGTGTTCAGCTTTTGCTGAACATCCTGCACAAGTGATTTGTTTATAGTGATGAAATGTGTGTACTGTACTTTAGCTCACATCCTCCATCAAATCAACATACCCTGAACAGGAGCATGGTGTACCACACATCAGGTGTTGAAGTTATCACAGAGTAACGTGAGATGAAGTGTTTTGCTCAATAACACAACTCACCCCCTGGTCTAGGAATTGAAACTACACAAGCTCACAATCATGAGTGCAACACCCTAACCACTAGGCCATGCATCCTCACATGTATGTATGTATATTAGCCATAAAATGTCAAGAGGTTTGAGAGGTGAATATATAATAATAATAATGATAATAATAATAATAATAATGAAATTATTGTATACAGTGCTCAGGTGCACCACAACTTGTCAAAAGTACGTATAAAGCATATGAAGTAATGTACAAATGTCTGGAAAGCGAACAGTGTATGAGTCAGATACATGCTTGCGTGTGTATGGAGGGGAGAAAATCAGGTGTAGTGTTGGCGAATCTCAGGAAGCATGGAAGTTTTGAAGGATGCAGTGCTCTGACAACTAACAACTGATGTCGGCAGTTTGTTCCATACTTCAGCAACTCTCAGCGTGAAAAAATGTTTCCGAAAGTCATGGGAGCTGTGCTGTTTTCTTACTTATATTTAACCACTTGTTAAATATTTAACCACTTCCTGATATTTATTTAACCACTTGTTATCCTTAAGACTACTGTCATTTCACAGCTTCCTTTCATGTAATAATTTCAGCGTATAATAAATTATTTTACATGTCTGCACTAATATGCATGCTATGCATATGATACAATTATTTATTTACAAATCAATGCTGATAAAGCTAGGTCATCAGATCACTAAAACATGATGATAACCCCAATGCTTGAGTTGGCTTCTTTTATCTTCATTAATTTGTAAATATACAATTGCATTGTACAATGTGTAGAATGCTTATTAGTGCAGACATGTCAAATAATTTATTACACTCTGAAATTATTATTACATGATAGAGGCTGTGAAATGACCATAACCCCAAGGATAACAAGTGGTTAAATAAATATATTTACCTCTCAAACCTCCTGACTTTTTAGGGTTTGTATACTACTCATGAAATGATTTCATTGGGTGAGTCTCCTGGGTTTCAACTGCATAGAACTCTACATTATACTTAACCATATTGAATTACTGTGGTCTGCTAGCTGGGCCCACTAGAAGAGCTTTTCATGATAGCCACATCATTCTATGAATCTATGTATTGCGGATGTTTTGCGTTCTTGACTGGCTTCTGTGCCGGTGGCACGTAAAAAGCACCATCCGAATGTGGCCGATGCCAGCGCCGCCTTGACTGGCTTCTGTGCCGGTGGCACGTAAAAAGCACCAACCGATTGTGGTCACTGCCAGACTCCCCTGGCACCTGTGCTGGTGGCATGTAAAAAGCACCCACTACACTCACGGAGTGGTTGGCGTTAGGAAGGGCATCCAGCTGTAGAAACACTGCCAGATCAGACTGGAACCTGGTGCAGCCTCCTGGCTTCCCAGACCCCGGTCGAACCATCCAACCCGTGCTAGCACGGAAAACAGATGTTAAACGATGATGATGATGATATATGTATGTATGTATCTATACAAACACAACTGTATGCATGCACACACATTGCACAATTCATACCCTTCAAAATATTTATTTTTTAATCTAAACCAATGAGAAATGCCAAAATTAAATAAAGAATTAAAGAATTCCTACCAAAATTTTAATTAAAAAATAATTATTTGATTACTGTAGCAATCTTCGCAATAGCAGTGGTTCTTAATGCTGTGTCTACAATGGCATCACTCTACTGTAAAGTGATCTAACTTATGAAAGAAGAATTCCTTGAAAGAATCCAAATTTATCTTGGTGCTTCAAAAATGTAACCAGAATATTGAATAATGATATTTTGGCAAATTGGGCTGTCAGGATTTGACTGTATCTTTAAAATGTGCAGACAACTTGTAAAATTTAATTAATTCCCAAAATAGAGCCACTAGGATGGTGAAGAATCTTAACAGGCATGTATTTCTCATGAGACTTTTGAGCATCTATACTGTGTCACTTGACCTGCTAAAAATAGCTGCAAAATCACTCGCAAATTACACCTTACTATTTTATAAAAAGGAAGAATACATTTTAGTTCTCTTCCTGAAAGATAAAAATAAATAAATTAAGGATAGGGTGGTTGTAGCTAGAATGCTTTTGATCATGGGTTTGGCTTGGAGGGGTTGACTTGGGTGTTAAAAAAATAACTGTTGATAATAGTTAAAATTTAGAAACTTCAGGGAAGATATTTATGGTCAAGAGCATTTATTCCATTTGCCTGTTATATAAAGAAGTTATAGTAGTGTGGAATGCATGTTGTCTAGTGGCTAGGGGGTTGGATTCAAGTCCTTGACCAGATGGTGCATTGTGTCTTTAAACAAGACAGTTCTGTTTATCTTGCCTCTATCTACCTGACTGAATATGAGTACCTGCTAATTGCACTGCTTGTGCAGCCTTATCTCCCTCCAGCTGTCACATCCATGAGTAGGCCAAAGTGTCTGTATTTTCTAAGGACTCTACAGGCACCTAAGACAACTAGAAAAAGCATGGTACATGCTACTAAGTAATCTTCACTTCCGCATGAAGCCTATAGTATTTCTTCTCTTGCTTTTTTCTTTTACTTACAGCTACCATCCTTTGTGCACAAAAGGGCTTCTGGACTTTATATAGTAATTAATGAATCACTTGTTAATTGTATTTAGTCATTGAAAATGATACTACTCTGTGTCATTTTATTTAATCATCATCATCACGACATCCACTTTTCCATGATTGCATTGGTCAGACAAAGTTTATTGAGACTGATTTTGTACAGTCAAATACCCTTGTTGTCCCCAACTTTCACCTGTTTCCAATCAAAGTAATATTTCCCCAAGGCCAGAAATGTTGTTGTGGAATATTGGAAATGAATGACACTGTATGACAGTGACAATCATTTACAACTATCATGCAAAATTAAGACAGGAAGACACAGGCAAACACACTCACAGACACATGTGTACAAGAGGCTGACTTCTTACAGAAAGCCATTTGAATGTATTATCAAAAGAACTATGGAAGGCCAGATTGACATCCCAAATTGGTTTGCTATAACACAGGCAAATCTTGTAGCCAAGAATGAAACTAAGTTGGCAGAAAACTGTAGGCTCATTGCTTGCCTAAACATTATGTATATGATGTACACAAGCTACTTCAACCAATTCCTTCAGAATCATTATGAGTGCAGGAGTGGCTGTGTGGTAAGTAGCTTGCTTACCAACCACATGGTTCCAGGTTCAGTCTCACTGCGTGGCACCTGGGGCAAATGTCTTCTACTATAGCCTCGTTCTGGACATCATCACTTTGGGGCACTTCCATGGGGGAATTCATGAAGTGGCTGGAGCACTGCAACAAGTGCATTGAAGTCAAAGATTCCTATGCTGAAGGAGATCAGAGTTTTGTACTTCTTTGAAGTGAATGTCACTCTGAAAAAGTGTCAAAACTTCTGAAATGCACCTCGTAATTTGTTACTCTAACCTCAAGCTGATCAATGCCTTGTGAATGAAATTGGTAGATGGAAACTAGAATTACCAAACTCTAATAGGTACTGGGGTCGAAATGATTAACTAAAGTTCTTGAAGGTGCTGCCCCAGCCTAGCTGCAATCCAGTGACTGAAACCAGTAAAAAATTTAAGAAAATTAATATTTTTACCTCACACATATTCATTTACTCTTAAATGAACTGAAATGGGTCAATAGATGATGTCCTTGTTTTTTTGTTTTTTTTCAGGGGGGAGGGGTTCAGTTTATCATTTATGTTTTCTTTTATTTGTTTCAGTCATTGAACTGAGGCCATGTTGGAGCACTACCTAGAAGGGTTAAGTCAAACAAATTAATCCCAGCCTGATACTTATTCTATCAGTCTCTTCTCCTGAGCCACTAAGTTACAGGGATGTAAACAAACTAACACTGGTTGTTAAGCAGCAGTGTGAAAAAAGACACACTCCTCTGCGTGTGTGTGTGTGTGTGTGTGATGGTCAACCCAGGACTATAGTAGAAGGCATTAGCCCAATGTGTGCCATACAGTAGGACTGAACCCAGCACCATGTATTTCAGAAGCAAACTTCTTACCATACACCTACATCTGTGCTTAGGGTTAACTATGTCCCCTTTCTATAGACAGATTACATTTTTTGGCATGCCTAGAAACCAATTTTCTTTTCTATCTTCCAAATATTTTTCTTCTTTATTTGTTGCTCAGTCTAGCATATGAATTAGTTAGTTGAGACCATAAAGTAGATAAGGTTTACTATCTTTATGCCTTCCGTCTCAGTTTCTCTCTTTACTTATTTATTTGTTTTGCCTTGTTATAAGCTTGAATGTTAGAGATTATTTTCAACAGCTGTACTTTTATCAGGTCTTTTATTTTTTTTCTTCCTTACCCCAAATTGTAATGCTAACATTTCCAAATGGGAATCTAATTTTAGCAAGCATAGTTGATGGCATTCTTAACTATATATATATATATATATATATGTATGTATGTATGTATAATCATCAGTCACAGAAGTTTGGTGCAGGCTTTGGCCTGGCCAGCTCTTGACAGACATTAAACTTTGACAATAATGACAGTCATCCTTTACTGTTTGTTTTCCATGCTATATATACATGCATATATATATATATACACACATATATATATATATATATATATATATATATATATATATTTAGGTGCAGGAGTGGCTGTATGGTAAGTAGCTTGCTTACCAACCACATGGTTCCAGGTTCACTCCCACTGCATGGCACCTTGGGCAAGTGTCTTCTACTATAGCCTCAGGCCGACCAAAGCCTTGTGAGTGGATTTGGTTGACGGAAACTGAAAGAAGCCCGTTGTTTATGTGTGTATATATATATATATGTATGTATGTATGTGTATATGTTTGTATGTGTGTGTATATGTTTGTGTTTCTGTGTTTGTCAACCAATGCTGGTGTGTTTACATCCCCATAACTTAGCGGTTCGGCAAAAGAGACTGATAGAATAAGTACTAGGCTTACAAAGAGTAAGTTCTGGGGTTGATTTGCTCGACTAAAGGCAGTGCTCCAAATGACTGAAACAAGTAAAACAGAATATATATATATACACACACATGCAGATACATATACACATATATAGAAGACGTTAAACAAGTCTTTAACTTTTTTCCTTGACAGCCTGTGGGAGAGCCAGCATTTGCAACATGATGCTTTTTCTATTACCAACACTAAACTGTTCTTCAAGTTTTTTTTTTTCCCTCAGGTGTTTGAAAGTGCAGAGTAACTGGCTATAGTGTCAATAAGAGACATAAATATCATTACTGTTTCATTCCAACAGTGACTGTCACACATTCACACACACACATACATGTACTTTTGTGAATGTGTATGTATATATGTAGCTATCTAGATATATATGAGATAGGTTTCCCACAGTTTCCATCAACCAACCAAATTCATTCACAAAGTAATTGCCAAACCCAGGTTGTAATGGAAGACATTTACCTAAGATACTGCATAGCACATATATATATACTTTATTAAAAACAGCAGAAACATCATAAAAACTGTTACTCAGAGTTTCATGTTCCTGCCAAATGGCAACATGAAACTCTGAGTAACAGTTTTTGGGATGTTTCTGCTGCTATTAATAAAGCATATTACTCTACATCTGGTATTTGAGTACTCTTTTTTCCACCATGTTTCACATTTATGTGCTTACTCCGGTATATATATATATATATATATATGTGTGTGTGTGTGTGTGGTGTGTGTGTGTGTGTGTGTGTGTGTGGTGTGTGTGTATGTATGTATGTATGTATGTATGTATGTATGTATGTATGTATGTATGTGTGTGTGTGTGTGTTGTGTGTGTGTGTGTGGTGTGTGTGTGGTGTGTGTGTGTGTGTATGTATGTATGTATGTATGTATGTATGTATGTATGTATGTATGTGTATGTATGTGTGTGTGTGTGTGTGTGTGTGTGTGTGTGTGTGTGCGCGTGTGTGTGTATATATATATATATAAACGTTTTTAATTTACTCACCCACACTCTGCAGAACAGAAAAGCCAGTACACAACTCCAAATCTCCAAAGATTTCTCAAAGGAGGAGTCCTAACCCTGGGATGTTGAAATACAGTTTAAAAATACAAAACCATCAACTTGTATTTTTTGTTATAATTTACATTGCTTTGCTTTTAAAAAAAAAAAATAAAAAACATTTACATCACACAATGATATATATTATACTTGTGTGTGTGTGTGTATCTATAGTTATTGAGCATGTTTCAGTTGTATTATTATTTCTATTAATTCATCAATGATTATAATTCTACCTTTTCCTACTCCTTCAGGTTAATGGTAAACGCCTCCTGGGATTGAATCATAAAGAGGTTGTGAGTATATTAAAAGAGCTGCCGCAACATGTTCGGTTGGTCTGCGCTCGTCCAAAGAAAAGTAAATTAGAAAACTTTGCCAGCAAAGAACAAGATGTCTTTCAAAGCCCTTCACTACTCAATTCTGGAGTGATTCCCAACTCACCATGTACAGACCGGCTCGTAAAAGCTAAATCAGAAGTTACATTAACATCACAAGAATGGACTGCTGAGAAGAACCTCCTAAATCGGTCACGATCCCTTGAGCCCTTAACGGGGCTTGCTATGTGGAGTAGTGAACCTGTTGTTATAGAATTGAAGAAGCTTGACAAAGGCCTTGGATTTAGCATTCTTGATTATCAGGTAACTATTGATCTGGACATTGTAATATTTTGCTTATTTACGTGATCCTTTTTTTTTTTCTTCTCTTTTTTTCAATGTTTGGGAGGTTTACTTGCTAATCAAGCGATTTTATGTGAGACCATGTATTGAAACTAAAACGGCAAGGAAAACACATACCAGCCATTCAAATACACACAAAGACCTTCGCATTCAAATTTCTTTGTCAAATGTATTGCTTATTTATTCACATTGTTTTGAATTAATTATATGTTATCCTATAACTTCAAGATTTCATTGGTGTGTTTATATGTTATTAGAATGACATTGTAGAGTAGGTGTAAGAGGTTGGATCTGGTCAGTTTTAAAATAAAATAGGTAGAATATTTCTGCCAGATAGGAGTCAGATTAAATGTAGAAGGGTGAAACATTTAAAATAGCCCTATGATGATGAAAGAAAGCAAAAAATTAAACAGCCAAAATGTGTCCCAATGTAGCTTAATCAACAGAAAAGCCTCTTTAAATTCATTATATGCTTAAATCAACCCTACATAGTTGAAAATAAATTAAGAAATGTCAAATGGCCAGGCTGAATCATTATTGTGCTGGAAAAATGGTTAGTGGAATTTCTTCCAACTTTTATGTTCTGAGTTGAAATGCCACCAGGTTCGACTTTGCCTTTCATTTTTTCAGGAGTTAATAAAATAAGTACCAGTCGAACACTAGGGTTGATGTAATCAACTTATCCTTTTCCCCCGAAATTGCTGGTCCTGTGCCAAAATATACATGGAGATGACATGGAGTACAATTTCAGCCTTGCAGCTTAACAAAATCCTGTTTAACCCTTTCGTTACCAACCCAGCTGAAACCGGTTCTGGCTCTGAGTACAAATGTCTTGTTCTCATAAGTTTTGAATTAAAATCTTCCACCAAACCTTAGTCACAATTTATTTTCTTAACACTAGCTGAATGATAACCAAGCTATTTTACTAAATTCTTTATTATATTTAAAGTAATTGAAAGAAACACAGAGCATCTCAAAATAATTACAGTAACAAAAGGGTTAATTGTTCAACTCATACCAGTATGGAAAGCATACATTAAATGATGGTGGTGGGAGCAACAGCAAACATGTGTGTGTGTGTGTGTGTGTGTGTTAATTTCAGGTTATCATTTTAGAGTAAATTTAAAAGAATAACAGAATATTAACTGAGGTCCAGGATACTTATACTGATGGTAGTGTCAAATATATTTGAAAATTCATTTCACATGGACTTCTAAATTTCATCTGACAGCTTAGTCAACTTGTGAAGTAAAACTTACAAGCCCCGATCCAACCAAAATTTTATAATATATAGAGAGGTAATATTTATGGCCACTTAAACATGAATGTTCTGTTAGAACAAACTATACTGCGGTAGATACCATGAGAGCAACTCTCATATAGGCTTTTGGGGCAAACTAATCTCATGGTATCTCTCAAGTTTCTCTCACAGTTTCTTCTGCAGTATAGTTTGTTCTAACAGAACATCCACTTTTAAGTGGGGATAAATATTATCTCTTGGTATTAATATTGCCCCTATCACTAATACTCTTTACTCTTTTACTGTTTTACTTGTTTCAGTCACTTGACTGTGGCCATGCTGGAGCACTGCCTTTAGTCAAGCAAATCGACCCCAGGACTTATTCTTTGTAAGCCTAGTACTTATTTTATCGGTTGCTTTTGCCGAACCGCTAGGTTACGGGGACGTAAACACACCACCATCGGTTGTCAAGCGATGTTGGGGGGACATCGCTTGATACACACACACACACACATATATATAAATATACATATATATCGTATATATATAAATATACATATATACGATGGGCTTCTTTCAGTTTTCGTCTACCAAATCCACTCACAAGGCTTTGGTCGGCCTGAGGCTATAGTAGAAGACACTTGCCCAAGGTGCCATGCAGTAGAACTGAACTTGGAACTATGTGGTTGGTAAGCAAGCTACTTACCACACAGCCCTCTTACACCTAGTCATTTTTTATAATATAGATGTGTGTGTATGAACACATGCTCAAACACACAATTCTAGTGATTTAAGCCAAATGCCTGCAAACAGCTCTATACACACAATCAAGATGTATTCGGTGCCATTTTCATATATATATATATCTATTTTCTTTTCTTGCCAAATCCAGGACCCCGTAAACCCTGCTGAGACAGTAATTGTGATCAAAAGTCTTGTCCCTGGTGGTGTGGCACAACTGGACGGGCGGTTGTTACCAGGTGACAGGTTAGTTTTTGTTAATGACGTCAATTTGGAACATGCTACTTTGGATGATGCTGTCCAGGCACTGAAAGGGGCTCCAAGAGGAACTGTTGTCATCGGTGTAGCAAAGCCATTGCCGTTGTCGGCCAATATACCCCCAGCAGATCAGGATGTAAGTTGGCTTCTCTTCTCATTTTACCATGAAATTTTGTTTTATGCTTTACACATTTTATATATACATTTATATGTGTGTGTATAATTATATATATATATATATATATATATATATATATATATATATATATATATGTATATGTATGTATGAATATAATATATATATATAGATATATATTTCTACTTGTTATGGCTTTCTGTATGAACTCTTTCTCTCTCTCTCTCTCCTCTTTGTCTTTGTCTCTCTCTCTTCTTTGTCTCTCTATCTATCTCTTTTTTCTTTCCCTCTCTCTCTGAACCTTTTGGGAAAAACAGTGTATTGATTCTCTTTAGTCATATGCAAGGCATCAAAGTTGCAGACATAGGGCTGTATATATCATATGTATATATAAATAATGTATTTAGGTAGCAGTATATACATTAATCTCTGTGTGTGTGTTAGTGTGTTTATTTATACACATACACACATAGATTAATGTATATACACATACCCATTGATATTAGTGTACATTTGTCATATATAATGTATATACATTACATACATTAGACAGGAGAATATATATACTATGAATATATGCTTGTATATGTTATATTATAAATGATACATTTATACACATACCTACATGTATTCATATATATATATATCATATATATTTTATAAATATAGATAATCATAGTGTAAATACAATAGTAAAAGGAAGCATGAGAAGACAGCATAATCCTTAGGTAAAATTTAGAATTCAGGTGCATACCCAGCAAGAGACACACACACTAACATAGAAAATATTTAATTCAGGTGCTGTATCATGGTCTTAACCATGATGGCTAAACTAAACTTAAGAACATTCTAACATTTCTTCACAACTATGATAATAGTTTCAAATTTTAGTACAAGGCCGCTAATTTTAGTGGGAGGGATTTAGTCAATAAACATTGACCCACCTGTTAGTCAATTACAGGTGTTTTAGTCTTTAAGGCTAGCCTTTTCCTTGGACAACACTGGTGACATAATGAAGGGAGATTTACACATTAAGCCACTGCTAGTCTTCACCTCACCCACCACCAACTTGCACATATAAGTACAAATACTTGGTTAACTTTGACCAGTGGAGGCTCTGGTTAGGATTTCCCGTTACATGGAACTTTCACTTTCACTCTGAGGAGCAACAAAAGTATTCTTAGTTGTTTGTTGTTATTGTCTAGACCCGTGTCAGCCCTGTTGAATCTATAATCAAGAACTTTCCAGCTATGACCATCCAGTATTTTTTTATATCTAGCACTACAGTGTCTGATATGTCCTTTTCTAAGACAGCAGGATAGAATTTGATGGAACTTCTGTTGCTATTTCTAGCAGTTGAAGTGATAATTTAAATGCATTTCTCATCCAAGGGATTTTGAAGTACATGTTGAGTTTTATGAATTCAACTTAAGATTACACTACAACAAGTTATATGGATAAAATATGAAAACAAAATAATCTCGTTATGGCATCACCATTGAATTAAAGAATTTTTAGACTTAACAGTGAAAATTGGTGAAAACACCACTAGCTGTTTCGTCCTGTTGGATATTTTACAAATTCTTCAGAAAGAAAAAGAAAAAAAAGAAAACACAAAGAATGAAAAAAAAACTGTTTTGCAGTTAGTGTTCTATGAATTACGTATGAAACTCTGAAGTAATGCAAAACCTGTGCTCCTGTTTCAAAGGAAGACTTCGTACGTTGGGTAAAAAAACACATTATCAGCTCATGATGACAAGCTCATGAGGTTCACAAGTGGTTTTATCTAATCTCTTCAGCTAGCTTATGTTTTGCTCAGTGTGCTTGGCAAAATGTTTTGCTCTTTTTCTGCTGGCACTGCCATGCTTCTTTAAAGTCAGGAAACTACAAACTGTATGAGAATATGGTCACTTATTAGTAAATAAATAAATTTAAAAAAAAGGAAGATATTTGGTGCATTAGATTTAAAAAAAAGAAATTATTTCCTCTAAGTAGCTGTGTTGATTTCTCTATAGCTTTAAGTCATCAAAGAATCTTTATGGTTCAAGCTGTGCTAGATGTACTGCCTATGAAATAGTTTGTATTTGTGCACGTGTGGCTTTTTGCCTTTCTTTATTTTTATACACTTCCAGCTTCCAATGTTCATGGCTGTAAAAGTTTAAATTTCTGGCTTCAATCAACATTGTTTAACATTTGTATTGCTCTTACTCTTGCTGTGCTTACATTTGTTATCTAAATGAAATATGCTCATTTGTGTAAGCTGAGTGTAATTATAAGTTTAAATAATACTGGTCTTCAGGTATTTAATTATAATGAAAGCAACAAGTTGTTTTAACATTTGGTGAGCAGATAATTTTGTTTTTGTAAGGAAATCCTATTATTAGTTTATTTTTTTATTTTTTACTTGTTTCAGTCATTTGGCTGCTGGGGCATCCCCTTGAAGAATTTTAGTCAAACAAATCAACCCCCAACACTTACTTTTACTTTAAGTTCAGTGCATAGTCTATTGGTTTCTTTTGCTGACACCAAGACCAGCACCAATAAGGTTGCCATGACATTCACAAGACGAGATACATGACTAGTTAAATTAAATATAATTATTGAGTATTCAATAGTTTTTATGCTTTTTTTTTTCTGTAACTTTAATATTTCTTCATAATCCAAATCCAGAAGGAAATTCTACAATATTTAAAATTTTTTGTAGTGGTTTTGGGTTTAGTCCTACTGTGTGGCACATTAGGTAAGTGTCTTCTGTAATAGCCCTGGGCTGACGAAAGCTTTGAGTGGGTTTGGTAGGCAGAAACTGAAAGATAAGGTGGCAAGCTGGCAGAAACGTTAGCACACCGGGCGAAATGCTTAGCGGTATTTCGTCTGCTGTTACGTTCTGAGTTCAAATTCCACCGAGGTCAACTTTGCCTTTCATCCTTTTGGTGTTGATAAATTAAGTACCAGTTATGCACTGGGGTTGATATAATCGACTTAATCCCTTTGTCTATCCTTGTTTGTCCCCTCTATGTTTAGCCCCTTGTGGCCAATAAAGAAATAAGAAACTGAAAGAGACTCATATGATCAAATTGTGGTACTTAGTTTAATTCCATTGTAAAAGAAGTTGGTATATGTAAAAAATCAATGAAAGAATTGTTTGTCTGCCTTGTACAGAATCTAAAATCCTAACCATTTGATAGATGCATGGCCTTGTGGATTAGAGTTTTGAGCTCACCACTATAAGGCTAGGGTTTCAGTTCCCAAACCAAACAGTTTATTGTGTCCTTCAGCAAAGCACTTCATTTTACATTGCTGCAGTCTACTCAACTGAAATGTGTACCTGAATACCGTTCCCTAGATGTGTGTGTAACTAGGGGACAACTTTTCGGCCAAACATACTCTCCATTAAAAACATAACTACGTTAAAGTTTTATCCTTAATTTATTAAGGACTTTTCATGATTCCTTGTCATTTCTTTATACCTTGTTTGGAACAGTTTGAAAATATTCAGTCATGTTTTCAAAGCCGTTGATTCTGCCAGCTCTGGCAGAACCATTAGATTGTTTCAGAGTCAATAAAATAAGTACCAGTTGAGCACTGGGGTCAATGTAATTGACTTACCATCCCTGCAAAATTGCTAGTCTTGTACTTAAATTTGAAACTGTTATTATTTTTATTATTCATAAGGCAATGAATAAACAGTTCTGTTAATGCTTAGCAGCATTTCTTCTGGCTCTTTACATTCAAGTTCAAATGCTGCTAAGGTCCACTTTGCTTTTTAGCCATTCAGGATTGATAGAATAAGTACCAGTTGATCACTGGGGTCAATGTAATCAACTTACTCCCTCTCCCTAAACTTGCTAACTTCATGCTAAAATTTGAATCCTTTATGATTATCGCAAATGATTTCTATCATGCAGATGACCACTATGAGTGCTTCATTTATTTGAATCTCATCCAATTTGTGTGCATACCAACTCTAACAGTGCACTTCCTTCCTATATAATAACAATAATTATAACAATAATTGATGTTTTAAGCTTGCATTTCAATCCAACAGTTGCCAAACTGTAAGATGAATGTCACAAAAAACCAAAAAAGAAGCAAAAATGAGAGAGAAAGAGAGAGGAATATTGAGTGAGATTAAATAGTGGTGTGGTGTGGTGATGGTCATTTGATTGGTTCATTGATTTATTCTCAACTTCGATTATTCAGTCTCTGTTCTGTAAAGCACTAAGTCAATAATTTCTAATTTGGTTTTCACTCTACTGTTCTTTTCCTTCGTCTTCTCTTTCATAAGTTTGTTGTTGTTTTTTGTCATTTAAGCCCCTAAATCCCCAGCCAAGACTGAACAGACTCTTCAAGCAAGGACTTCCTTCACATGTAGTCACAGATACTCCTCTCTAACTCTCATCATCAGAAACCCACAATAATATGATCAAATTGTGGTATTTAGTTTAATTCCATTGTAAAAGAAGTTGGTATATGTAAAAAATCAATGAAAGAATTGTTTGTCTGCCTTGTACAGAATCTAAAATCCTAACCATTTGATAGATGCATGGCCTTGTGGATTAGAGTTTTGAGCTCACCACTATAAGGCTAGGGTTTCAGTTCCCAAACCAACAGTTTATTGTGTCCTTCAGCAAAGCACTTCATTTTACATTGCTGCAGTCTACTCAACTGAAATGTGTACCTGAATACCGTTCCCTAGATGTGTGTGTAACTAGGGGACAACTTTTCGGCCAAACATACTCTCATTAAACATAACTACGTTAAGTTTTATCCTTAATTTATTAAGGACTTTTCATGATTCCTTGTCATTTCTTTATACCTTGTTTGGAACAGTTTGAAAATATTCAGTCAGTTTTTCAAAGCCGTTGATTCTGCCAGCTCTGGCAGAACCATTAGATTGTTTCAGAGTCAATAAAATAAGTACCAGTTGAGCACTGGGGTCAATGTAATTGACTTACCATCCCTGCAAAATTGCTAGTCTTGTACTTAAATTTGAAACTGTTATTATTTTTATTATTCATAAGGCAATGAATAAACAGTTCTGTTAATGCTTAGCAGCATTTCTTCTGGCTCTTTACATTCAAGTTCAAATGCTGCTAAGGTCCACTTTGCTTTTTAGCCATTCAGGATTGATAGAATAAGTACCAGTTGATCACTGGGGTCAATGTAATCAACTTACTCCCCTCTCCTAAACTTGCTAACTTCATGCTAAAATTTGAATCCTTTATGATTATCGCAAATGATTTCTATCATGCAGATGACCACTATGAGTGCTTCATTTATTTGAATCTCATCCAATTTGTGTGCATACCAACTCTAACAGTGCACTTCCTTCCTATATAATAACAATAATTATAACAATAATTGATGTTTTAAGCTTGCATTTCAATCCAACAGTTGCCAAACTGTAAGATGAATGTCACAAAAAACCAAAAAAGAAGCAAAAATGAGAGAGAAAGAGAGAGGAATATTGAGTGAGATTAAATAGTGGTGGTGGTGTGGTGATGGTCATTTGATTGGTTCATTGATTTATTCTCAACTTCGATTATTCAGTCTCTGTTCTGTAAAGCACTAAGTCAATAATTTCTAATTTGGTTTTACACTCTACTGTTCTTTTCCTTCGTCTTCTCTTTCATAAGTTTGTTGTTGTTTTTTGTCATTTAAGCCCCTAAATCCCCAGCCAAGACTGAACAGACTCTTCAAGCAAGGACTTCCTTCACATGTAGTCACAGATACTCCTCTCTAACTCTCATCATCAGAAACCCACAATAATATGAAGGACAGTTACTATCCATCACATCATTTTGTATATGGAAATCGAAATCAAATTTAACGACTGGCATCCGTGCTAGTGGTGCGCTAAGAGTACCATACAAGTGAGATCGTTGCCAAAACAACAAAAACATTTGAGCGAGTTCGTTGCCAGTGTCACTGGACTGACTCCTGTGCAGGTGGTGCAAAAAAGTACCATTTGAGCCTGGCTGTTGCCAGTATCACCAATACTGGCCCTTGTGCCGGTGGCACATAAAAAGCACCCACTACACTCTTGGAGTGGTTGGCGTTAGGAAGGGCATCAAGCTGTAGAAACTCTGCAAGATCAGATTGGAGCTTGGTGCAACCATCTGGTTCGCCAGTCCTCAGTCAAATCGTCCAACCCATGCTAGCATGGAAAGCGGACGTTAAACGATCATGATGATGATGATGATTACCCTATATACTTTTCTTTACTTAAGGCAATAGAATATAATTTAAAGGATATTTGGCTGCTGTTTTTAGCATGTAGAGCAACTATTACAACACAGTATAGTAGAAGAGATGTGCTGAATAATATGGCATTGCATGTAGTTGGTGTCACACTTGATTGGTAACAAGAGTCTCCTTATTAGTTGTCTGTATTGGTACTTACATCACAGGTTGTAAGAATGTATAGATTTAATGAAGCAGTGTTAATTAATTAATGAATTTCTTAATTACTTAATTAAACAGTTTTGTATCTCATTCAGAATGTAGCTGAATTAGCATCTCAATTTTACTTTGATTTGTCAGTATGTGTGTCTGTGTGAGTGCATGTTTCTGTGTGTGTGTGTGTGTGTGTGTGTGTGTGTGTGTGTGTGTCTGTATGAGTGCATGTTTCTCTGTGTGTGTGTGTGTGCATATGTGCATGCATGCATGCATGTTCATGGGCAGCATATGTGCATTGTACTTTTGTGCATATGTATACCCGTACAGACATTTTTAGACACACATGCAGAGACACTTACATACAGACAGATCAAAATGTGTGTGTGTATAAACACTGACGCAATGTGTGCGTGTATACTACAGGCACATATATAAATACTATGTACACACACTTAATGTGTATACATGTGTTTGTTTTACTTGTTGGATGTTGAGGAATGTGTAGTGACTCAGATCGTTTGGATTCCATCTAAAATTGGTAAATTGATATTGTTTGGGTTCTTTTTAAAGAACATGAGCTTTGGGAGAGTTCCAGAGAGATGATGTTTTGGGGGGAAGGGACTGGGGTTAATGGTTAGTCGGGCGGCGAGCTGGCAGAAACGTTAGCACGCCGGGCGAAATGCTTAGCGGTATTTCGTCTGTGTTACGTTGTGAGTTCAAATTCCGCCAAGGTCGACTTTGCTTTTCATCCTTTCGGGGTCGATAAATTAAGTACCAGTCACACACTGGAGTCAATGTAATCGACTTAATACCTATGTCTGTCCTTGTTTGTCCGCTCTGTGTTTAGCCCCTTGTGGGTAATAAAGAAATAGGTTAGTAGGGTGCCTGAGGGAGTTGTGCATGACATTTGTGATGAGATGAGAAAAGAGGAGTGAGTTAAAAGTGGCTGAGTAAGGGTAGGACAAGACCAAGCATTCTGAGAAACAGAGGCCGTTATAGTACCAGTAGAAAAGACGGAGAGAAGAGGCACAGCATGTCTGTGGATCAGAGGGTGGAGTGTTTCTGTGAATGATTTTATACCATTCAATCAAGCTGCCTTTCTCTAGATGCAGTCTAAGATGAGTGTAATGGAAGCAGCATTTGAAATGTGAGAGCAATACTCCATTAGGGCCTAAATTGAGTTTTGTAAAATGTCAGTAATTGTTTGAGACTGAAGTATTTTTTAGCTCTAAGGGGAAGAGCCAGTTGCTAGAATGCAGCACGAGCTGTGTTAAGGATCTGCTCATACCTGGTGAGATCTTTGGTGATAGTGGGGGTCTAACATTTGGAGGGGCTGCGGGTGCCCTAGCTGCATGGTAGCCATGTTTAAAGACAACGTTTTTTTAATGTGAGTAGTGATTGTGCATATTTGCATTACACATACCTGTATGTGTATACTCATGTGTATGTGTGTGTATGTGCATACATGTCTGTGTGCGTGTTTATATATATATATGTTATATATATATATATGTATTTTTTTGAAGGTGTATGGCTTAGTGGTTAAGGTGTTGCACTCAATATCTAACAATCGTGGTTTCAATTCTTAGATCAGGTGGTTTGTTGTATTCTTGAGTAAAATATTTCATCTCCTGTTGTTCTGCGATCACTTTGACACCAGATGCATGATACACTGTGCACCTGTTCAGGTAACATCACTATAAGCAAATAATTTTGCTGGTCGTTTTGCAAAAGCGGAATGCTCATACGTCATCTTCGACAAGAGAGTCCATCATATATATATGTATATGTGATGAAAGCCGTATTAGTTCAAAATAATAATCTGTATATAATACTTAAAGCCTAAAAATGCAGTATTCCTCTCAAGATAGCATCTTTTAAAAGCATATGTGTTAAAAATAAACAGTAATATATCACCAGTAGCAGACAAAAACAGCCGGCAATATTGATGGCTTTTCAAAATATGTATTTCTGCTTTGTTGAGAACCATCAGTAAAAAATATCCTCTTGCAGTCAGAAACTAAAATAGATTTAGCATCTACTGATACAGAAAAATTGCAATTGAAAAATCACTGATGTCATAGTTAGCCTGCAGGCTTAATAGAAATTGATTCCTTATTAGAAAATGGTAAAATACTGATTGTGACCAGTGTACATTAGCTATTTCTTTGAAAGATTTTTCAAAAGGAAATGAAACCAGTTTTCACCTGTTGTAGTCAGCATTCTATCAAAACATATTCAATACTCCACTAACAAACAGTATCAAATTCCCTACATAGCTTGCAGTCAATATATATATATATATTATATATATATATTTTTTTTTTTTTTTTTTTTTCAATAATGAGGGAGATAAATTGAATATTAATTTCTCTGCAGAACATTCTTTCTTTGTAGTTAGATCGTATGTGATCTTCTTGCATATGGTTATCCATATTTAGCCCTAAATATGCACATGTATATATATATATATATATATATATATATATATTATATATATATATGTGTATATAAATATATAGTAAAAAACAATGGTCAAAAGTCATTCCTCTTGAACTATGAGGTCGGTTTACCAGCTTCTGTAGTATATATATTTCCCATCTGGATAGGATGCTAGTTCATTGCTGGATTATTGCCCATTTTTGGCCAGTTGAATGGACTTGAGTAATATGAAACACTGCATTGGCCGGTTCCAGGAATTGACACCACAGTCTTATGATCATAAGTGCAACATCCTAACCACTAAGCTACGCACCTCCACATATATATATATCATCATTTATCATCATTAATGTCCTTTCTCCATGCTAGCATAGGTTGGACAATTCAGGAGGAGCTGGCAAGCCAGAGAGCCTACACCAAACTCCATTTGTTTTGGCATGGTTTCTATGACTAGATGACTTTCCTAATGCCAACTTCTTTACAGAGTTTACTGGGTGCTTTCTAAGTGGCACCAGCTTTTATCTTGCTTCAGCCTTTGGACTGCAGCCATTCTGAGGCACTGCCTTGAAGGGTTTAATTGAACAAATCAACTCCAGTGCCTTTTATTTTTAAAAACCTGTACTTTATTGATCACTTTTGCCAAACTACTAAATCACAGGGTCATAAACAAATCAAAACTAATTATCAAGCTATGGTTGGTGGTGGTGGTGGGGGGGGGATTTGGAGACACAAAGGCATACATACATGCACAAACACACACGATCACATGACAAGCTTGTTTTAGTTTATATCTACCAAATCCACTTACAAAGCCTGGTGCTATAATAGAAGACACTAGCCCGATGTACTATGCAATGGGACTGAACCTGAAAGCATGTGGTTGACAAGCCTGCATCTTATATATGTATGTATATATATATATATATATATATATATATATATATTGTATATATATATTGTATGTATTGTGTATATATTATTTTTTTGCCCCTTTAAAGATGTTGCTATTTATTGTAATAATACTGGCCGATTAGGTTTAAATAATTAATAAAAGACTATTTAAATAATAGATTAGTTGCTCACAATAACGACCAATTACCAACTCCTGTAGGATCCATATTGTGTCAGGAATGACTGGTTTTATTTGTCTTCTCCTCCTACTACTCCTCTACCTCTTTCTCCTGTTTATCTATTGCTCTTTCCCTTCTCTCCCCTTGACTCTCTCTCTCTCTCTCTTCTCCTCTTTCTCTCTATCTCTTCCCTTGTTTCACTTTTCTTTCATTATCTCTTCTTCTCTCCTCTCCTCTCCTCTTTCTCCTCCTCTAACTTCATTCTCTTATCTCCTTGTCCTCTCCCCCTTCTTGCTTTTATTCTCCTCCTTCTACTCCCCATTTCTCCTTATCACTTCCTTCTTTCCTTCCTTCTTTCCTTCCTTCTCTCCCTCCCCTCCTGTGTTGTAGTCTAATCAGTTTAAGTATTTCTTTGGAGAGAATTCCTTGTGGTGCTTCTTGAGACCTATTTTTGGTCTGTTGAAGAACTTGAACTTCACACTGCAAACTGACAAAATACTCGTGAATAATACCTTCCCATATATTCAATATAACAGTATATATGAACATATTTAATGCAATGATCATTAACAAAGCTAATTAAAAATAATTATGCAGTGAGGAAAAGACAATATCAGTCACTAACTAATATTATTTTAATTATTTTGGCAAATACAGGAGACAACTTTGAACATCTTTCGGTCTTAGTAAACCTCATCAGACATATAATGAAGGCTATTCCAATCATTTATTTGTATGTTAAGACCTGCATTGTGTCTCTTTTTTTTTCTATATTTTTTGGGGGTGGTTTTTAAGGCAGTAGTGTGCAGTTTCAGGAAGATTAGGCTGTTATTTCACTTAGGTGGCTCCCTCACTGACTTATTGAAATTAGGCTCATTGGTCGTGGATGGACATAGTGTTACATAGTGCTGGTGATAGGATGTGAACTTTTAACCACATGGTACTAGGAAACAAAGGAACCTCTTACACATTTGCTCAACTTACTAGATAAAGCAGCCATTTCTACCTCATATCATGCTCTAACATTTCAATATAAGAATAATATTTTACATATATGGTGTTCTAAGTACACTACATCTGAAAAAGTATGGTGAGATGGTCACAACTAGATTGTCTGGCATCAAAGGTCTATCCTGTCAGGGCCAACATAGTGTTCTACAAACGGTAACTCCAATATCCCAATGTAAGCCCAGTGTGGACGGAAACCATACGTCAGGCAAAAGGGCTAAAGCTCACTCAGTCCTAGTTATCAGTCCAACAATAACAACAACAAACAAACAAGAATATTTGCTGACAATGGAGCCTTGATCTCCATTTCATGTTGGTTCAGTCTATTCAACTGAAATTGAGTACCAGCTGAATACTGGTACCTATTTCTTTACTACCCACAAGGGGCTAAACACAGAGGGAACAAACAAGGACAGACAAACGGATTAAGTTGATTATATTGACCTCAGTGTGTAACTGGTACTTAATTTATCGACCCCGAAAGGATGAAAGGCAAAGTCGACCTCGGTGGAATTTGAACTCGGAATGTAACGGCAGACGAAATTGCACTAAGCATTTCGCCCGGCGTGCTAACGACTCTGCCAGCTCGCCATACCACCCTCTCTTTCTCTCTCTTCCCCTTCTCTCTCTTCCCCTTCTCTCTCTCCTTTTCCCCTCTCTCTCCTCCCCATCAGTTGTCTCTTCCTCAATGTGCCACTGGGGAGAGTCAAGAGGGAGTCTATCTGCTCATAACTACATAGGTGCCTAAAACAATTAGCAAAAGCATGGTATGAACTATCAGGTTATACTCATGCGTAAGTAACAGCTGACTTGTATTTATGTATGTGTGTGTCATCATCATCATCATCGTCGTCGTCGTCATGTTGATGTCCACTTTTCCTTGTCTGTATGGATTGGATGGAAATTGTCGCGGTAGATTTACTACGTTGCTAGTAATAGGTGTAGAAAATCTATCACTGTAGCAGTCCTCTTTGGAAGCAAAGCATGGGTATGCAAATGTTGGTAGACCACATCAAACTAATATAAAGCATTTGTGTAAGGTCTCTGAGTGCACCCAAGAAGACCCAAGATGACCTCCATGTGCAATGGTGGACCAAACAGACTGGGTAGAATGGGTCATGGCAATCCATGAAATAAGTACAACCAGATGATGATGATGATGATTTCTACAGTTGGATGCCCTTCTTGTTGCCAATCCTCACCTGTTTCTGAATAAGACAATAATTCTCCCAGACTGGACAGGTTTTCACAAAAGATTAGAAAGGAACGACACTGCTTGTACGACGGTGAGACTCATCTACAACTATCACATGATTTCAAAACAAGGACACACACACACACACACACACACACACACACACACACACACACACACACACATATATATATATATATATATATATGAAATGAGCTTCTTTCAGTTTTCCCTTTACCAAATCTACTGAAGGCTCTGTGGTTTGGTTTGAGGTTATAGTGGCAGACACTTGCCCAAAGTGCCATGAAGTGGGACTGAACCTAGAACCATTTGATTAGGATGCAAACTTCTCAACAGCATTGCCACACCTGCCCTTGCATGTGTGTTTGTGTGTGTGTGTATATGGGTGTATGCACGTGTCTCTGTGTGTGTAGGTGTGTGATATTACTAGTGATTAGCATGTAGTTTGTAGTATAGGTATTAGGTCTGAATTCGACTGGTACTTTATTTACTTTATCTTATCCAGCCAAGAAAGGATGAAAGGTAAAGTTGACTTGAGAGGGATTTGAACTCAGAATGTAAAGTACAGTCTGAGTACAATATACTAAAGTATTATGCTACATTATAGTATACGGTACAATAGTGTACTTTTAAGTGCAGTGTAGTGCAGTCAGGCCAGAAAGCTGTTAGTCACAAACATCAGTACACAGATAACTTCTACCTATCACATACAGAACATGCTTAGCTTCTTTCTCTCTCTTTATCTCCCTCTCTCTCTCTCTCTCTCTCTCTCTCTCTCTCTCTCTGCCGTTCTCTCTGTTTCTCTCTCCATACATAGGTATATCTTTTACTCTCTTTTTTTACAACTTGCCATTGATCTGACATTTTATATAAGTGTGCGCTGGCAGCAATGACCACCACTAGCACTACCACCACCATCAACATCACTACTACTACTACTACTACTACTACTACTACTACTACTACTGTCCTGGTGATGCTGGAATCAATTGATTGTGTACTGCCAAATAGCAGGCGACTATTTCTAGTAGAACTGTTGTGGTGACCTCCTCATCCTTAGTTCTTACTTTCCTAGTTGCTCTCAATTTTGTCACAAGGAGGACTGTGAAGAAGGTAACTCAATCTGGGAGGAAGGAAAAAAGCAACGGCAACAAAACCAGATCTTAATAATAGTGACAACACACACACACACACACACACACACACACCACACACACACACACACACACACACACACATGTCTGTAGAGATATGAGTAGGTTTGGATTTAGAAACTGGCGGGAAGTAAAAACCTGAATATATTACTGCAGTGTGTGTGTGTGTGTATACACACACACACACACACTTTGTATATAAAAGTCGTCCGTTTGTAACAAGTTCATGGGCCACAGTTTCATACCAAGGTAACTACATCAGTGTAAATCTCAAAAGGGTCCGTAAACTGTGTGACTTTCTTGGGAACTTGTTCTATAAACCCAGGCAAACCCAAGTATTACCAATAGTCTATACACACACACACACACACTCACACACTCTCCTCTCTCACACACACACACACTCACACACTCTCTCTCTCTCCTCTCTCACACACACACACTCTCTCTCTCCTCTCACACACACACACTCTCTCTCCTCTCTCACACACACACCACACACTCTCTCTCTCTCTCTCTCTCCTCACACACACACACACACTCACTCTCTCTCTCTCCTCTCTCTCACACACACACACACACACTCTTTCTCTCTCTCTCTCTCTCCTCACACACACACACACACACACCTTATATTTACATGACTTTTGTAGCTGCGAGCACTTGAGAAATTTCATTCTAGAGACCGGCAGTTCCTGCTTGTTTTGAGAAGTGTTATACATGTAATTTAGTGTAATAGAAAAACTTCTCAAGTGTTTTCATTTTTTTTAACACACAGATACATATATACATTCATACATAAATAAATTATAAGTAGGTAGATAAGATATACATACATGCATTATACATATTCATGCTCTGCTCATCCATATAAATGTCTCAGTTTATTAAATTTAGACAATGTTCTCCTAAAAACTTTCACATTAGCTATCTCTATACATAGCAAATTTTTTTTCTTCAACTTAAATTTTTGACACTGGCTTATCTGATAATTTCCTTATTCCCTTATCCATCTGAAGAATCTAATTCTATTATTGTTTATCTTTCTTTTCTTTCTCTCCTTCCTTCTTTCTGCCTCTCTTTCTTCTTCATCTTCTTAATGTTATTATCATTGTTGTTAAAGTTTTTAATGCATGTTGAAAATTACAAATATATCTGCTTTCCATGTAAATATTAAATGCTTATTCATTGTGTAAAATATTTCATATTTGTTTCGCTTTTTTTTTCCATAAATATTTAAAAAACTTTTTCACCAGAAATTCAGTATGTATATAAGGCAGGATATATTTTAAGATAATACAAATACATACATATATATATATTTTTGGACCCTAAATAAATTATTTTTCCTTTACCTTAAACTATTTCCTATAATTATGTCTTATGTTTATTCATTTCTAACCATACAGGACTTGTTTTCTCAGCAATATTTTCTCAGTAAAATTGCTCAGAAAAAGTATCCTCAATGTAGTTGCCAAGGTGTTTTTTTAAAAAGATAATGATTGTTTTTGATGAAAAATAAGATCTACATAAATACTCACACTCATACACGGGTGAACCTTTGAAAGAAAGTAGCACTCAATACATCTGTTGGAGTTACATGTATTTGACTCAACTTCACATTTCTTGAAGTTCCTTGCATGTAGCCCTCAGCCACCTAATCATACATATATATATATATATAAATTGTGAGTCTGTGAGATTATTTTATACTTCTTCCTCATTGAAAATCCTTATCTTGGCATTTATTCACAATGTTCATATTATTGCTCTATGTGATTATTGTAGCTTGTATTTTGTACAAAGCTTATAGAAACTTTATGGTTTATCTAAGGTTATGAAAACTAGAAATGAAAATAGTTTATAGTTTTAGCTGAAAATAATATCACTCAATAAAAAGATGAATTTACATTAAAAATTTGTTTAAATAACTGTAAAATATAAACAGAGAAAATATTTTTAAAAAATAAATTACATACACGTATGCATATAGGCATGCATGCACGCACACGCACACACACACAAACATACACGTGTGTGTGTTTGTGTGTGTGTATGTGTGTGTGCTGAAAAACTGAAAGCATTTTTTTAAGAAAAATAAATTTGTTTTTTGATGCGAGTGCTTAAAGCTCTCTCTTATTTTTTTTTTCTTCTTTATCTTTTTCTGATATAACTTCTTTCTTTTTCTTGGATTTCGGCTTTTTTTTTTTTTTTTTTATAAATACTTTTGAAAATTCTTGTGCATGATGCTGTTAACTTTATAAAATTATTGTGCATGTTTCTATTCTCGATGTTGTCTTCTATGTTTCTTGCCTGCAGATCCTGTATTTAAATGCACCACTTGTTCCACTGAGTTCTGCACATGCTATTTCCAACTCTGCAGTCCCTTCATTATCATCATCCTTATCATCACCATTAGCATCACCACGTGCATCACCTACACTACCACCACCATCACTATATACTGCTGCTGCTAGTACTGCTGCTGCTACTACTACTACTACTTCTACTACTACCATTACTGAGGCTACTGTTGATGTTGATGTTGATATTGATGCTGATGTTGATGTTGATGCTTCTGTTACTTCTGAGCAGCCAGTTCTGCTAGCTGCTGCTGCTGCTGCTCCTACTTTTGAACCAACTGCTAGCTTAGAAGAGAATTATCAGGTGGTCAACACTTTGGAATTTAGAGAAGAAAGTAATGTAATTGCAGAGTTTCCAGACAAAACTAAATCAGTCTCATTACAAGAGCCTCTGTACTCATATCCAGAACTGAGTCCTGATCTGCTAACTCAACCTTTGAAACCAGCTCTCCCTCCAAAGCCTACTGATATTAAGTTGGGAACTGCCAAAACACAGAACTTGATCCGCGAGGACAGCTTCTATGAGGACGAAGACTTAATAACAGCTACGGTGGTAAAATCAAACTTGAAATCACCACTCATTGAATCTGAGGTGGAATCACATGAAACTGATTTAAGCTTATCGTCTAAACACTCTGAAGATGAGTCTCCCGATGGCATTTCTGAGGCTCAAGAGGCTTCTTTAGCATTAAATCTCATTGATAATGAGGAGAAAGCTTCCATAGAAACAGACAGCTTTCCTTTGTCCCAATTCGGTGGTGTTGTTTCTGAGTCTATTCACAGCATTGATGTTGCACAGGAATTATGCAAAACAAAGGTAGTAAATTTTCTTCAATCTCATAGTCTGTTGTTTTGTTTTTTTACTTGTAAATGGTAAAAAGAAGAAAAATGACAATCGGTAAATCTTTAATTTTCTTTCTTTTTTTTTAAATGTTTTCTTCTTTGTTTGTTTAATCAAAATATATTTATATATGCTATTAAGGCGGCGAACTGGCAGAAACGTTAGCGCGCCGGGCGAAATGCGTAGCCGTATTTCGTCTGCCGTTACGTTCTGGGTTCAAATTCCGCCGAGGTCGACTTTGTCTTTCATCCTTTGAAGGTCAATAAATTAAGCACCTGTTACGCACTGGGGTCGATGTAATCGACTTAATCCATTTGTTTGTCCTTGTTTGTCCCCTCTATGTTTAGCCCCTTGTGGATAGTAAAGAAATATATTTGAGTTGTTCTAATGAAATGTATTGATTATATAAAGGCACAAATCCAGGGTGGGGAAAAATCAACTGAACTGTCAGAGAGTCGAGAAAGATGCCTTGTAGCAACTATTCAGGCTCTTTGCTTCCTGACAGCAATGCCTGCAATAACACTGGTGTCAAGCTGTATTGGCCCATGTTGATGGCTTTTGGATAGGCAACAGTTGTAAGGACGGGGAATACTTGCATGCACAGACAACTGCTGGCCTTCCTCAAAAATTCTTGCCCAGATTTACTCTTCATGTGCAGTTGATAGATTTCACTTGGCCCTTGGGTGTCTTCCGCAGAGGCCACTCCTTTGCAAACATTTGAGCCAGGTCGATAATCTAAGGATAACTTCCTCCCCTTTCACTAGTCACGGACAGCACCCTATAACCCAAGAAGGATCATAATCGTTGTCTTCTATTTCCTGACTAAACCTTAAGAAAAAAAAAGCAATCCCTATAAACATTTAAAATTGTTTAGCTTTTGTACTGGATATTCTCAATTCTTTAAACTTCATAACTTATTTTGATAAATGTGGCTGACAATGGAGGGTTTCTTTTCTTTTTGTTAATTTTTATTTATTTTTTTTTTTGTCCTTATGAATTTTGACCTCCTGTACAAAATGGATGTGACATAGCAGCCAAGAATGGAAGCACCTTAGCAATGCTAGATTCCTCAAATTTTAACGTATAATTTTTTAAGCTTATAAAATACACTATAAAATGATAATTAAGCCACTTTAAGTAATATTAATCACAACATGGAAAAGGTGTTAGAAACTTCAGATTCTTGGCTATCATTTATCTGTTATTAGCTTCAGTCATTGGACTACAGCCATGCTAGGGCACACTACCTTAAAGGGTTTTGTTGAACAAATCAGTCCCAATACTTATTTCTAAGTCTGATACTTATTCTATCAGTGTCTTTTGCCAAACTGCACACAATCTAACCAACACACAATCTAACCAACACGAGTTGTCAAGTGGTGGTGAGAGACAAACACAATAGAACACAACAACGTACATATAGATATATATACATATATACCACAGGCTTCCTTCAGTTTCCATGTACCAGATGTAGCCAATACTTGCTCAAGGGGCTGTACCATGGGGCTGAACCCATAACCACATGGTTGGGAAGCAAACTTCTTAATCACACAGCCATGCTTTAAATTACGGTGTATTATAATTTTACAAAATGGCAATTAAGTCAGTTTTAATTAATCTTAATAACCATCACATATAATCAATGCTAGCATACTCAAATTGAAATGTTGTTATGTACACAGGCCTGTTGTGTTTAGTGTTAGCTGTTATGTCACTTCTATTTAGTACCATAATACAAGTTTGTATGGAAACCTCTAACATTAAAACCATGTTAACCTTGTTTCTTGTCTGACTCTTCAATGCATTTGAAAGCAAACTGTAAGATGATTGGATAAAATCTAAATCATCTGACTTCGAATTCTTTATAAACTTTGACATCCAATATTTTAATGTACATACAATACTGTTTTAACGCATTAAACTGTAAAAGTTCAAATGGATTGTTATTATATTTGAAACTGTATACTTTTAAGAGACTTTGAACGTTTATTATTGTTGTTATTATTGTTATTGTGAAGGCGGCAAGCTAGCAGAGTTATTAACATGCCAGACAAAATGCTTAGCAACATTTCTCTCCTGCTATACATTCCGAGTTCAAATGTGCTGAGGTTGACAGCATTTAATCCTTTTGGGATCAACAAAATAAGTCTCACTTGAGCACTGGGGGCTGATGTAATCAACTAGCTCCCTCTCCCCAAAATATTCAGGTCTTGTGCCTGCCTGTAGTAGAGATTATTATTACTATTAAGATGGTGTGCTAGCAGAATCGTTAGTATGCCAGGCAAAATGCTTAGCAGCATTTTGTCTGTCTTTACGTTCTGAGTTCAAATTCTGCCGAAGTCAACTTTGTCTTTCATCCTTTTGGGGTCAGTAAATTAAGTACCAGTGAAACTGGGATCGATGTAACCAACTAGCCCTCTCCCACCAAATTTCAGGCTGTGTGCCTTTAGTAGAAAGGATTATTAATCGGTTCATTCCCTCCTACAAAACTGCTACCCTTGTGGAAAAATTTGAAACCATTATTATTATTATTATTGTAGATCTTAGGGCAGTGAGTTAGTAGAATTGTTAGCATGCCACTCCTTTGCAAACATTTGAGCCAGGTCGATAATCTAAGGATAACTTCCTCCCCTTTCACTAGTCATGGACAGCACCCTATAACCTAAGAAGGATCATAAGTGTTGTCTTCTATTTCCTGACTAAACCTTAAGAAAAAAAAATGCAATCCCTATAAACATTTAAAATTGTTTTGTCCGTCTTTACAATCTGAGTTCAAATTCTGCTGAGGTCAACTTTGCTTTTCATTCTTTCAGGGTCGGTAAAATAAATACCAGTCAAGCACTGGGGTTGATGTAATTGACTTATCCCCTGCCCTGAAATTGCTGGCCTTGTGCCAAAATTTGAAGCCATTAATTATTGATCTTCAAAAGAGTATGCATAACAAAATCTTGTGATATTGTAATTAATTATAGTGTAATAAACGATGAGACATTTCTGTTCTCAAACAATTAGTTTATCCATGTTACAGAAGTGAATTTGATGAAGTAGAAACTTTACAGGTTTTAGAGCATGTTATTTATATAGAAAAAACAGCAAACATTCCTTTATTATTATGAGGACAAATTATATGTGATAGTCACCTGTGTGGGGGTGTGGCCTAGTGTGTAGGGTGTTCAGATTACAATCATAAGTTATTATTCACATATATGACACTTCTGTCATATTTATGTTGTTATTATAGTTGTTTAGTCCATAAATTACTTTTGACCAAGCAGGCTTATGACCAAAAACATTCCAGCCATGACCACCCTGTCTTTTTGTATTGTTGTTTAGTCCCCAAATCAGCCATTATTAAGCAGACCTATGACCAAAAATGTTTCAGATTTAATCAACCTGTCTCTTTTTGTATATCTATATTTGTCCCTTATTGTTGTTTAGTCCTCAGTCATTCCCAATTGAGCAGATATATGGTGAAGGTCACTCCAGCCATGACTATCCAGGCCTTTTGTTTCTTTTTATTAGGACGTTGATTAATGTGGCCTTCTTTTTTAAAGATGATATGGTATGGTTTGAGAGATATTTGGTTGCTATTTCCTAGCAAATTAAGTGACCATGTAGAAGCTCTCTCACAGACAGAAAGGTATAATTTAAAACAGATATGGCCCTTATCTTATATATAAGTACTTCAAGCAACCATAGAGATTCTGCATGTGCATCATTGCTAACATTATAAATAGAATGTTCTCATGCAACATCGTCCTATCGACAAGACTGTGACAAATAATTTTTACATTGCATACATTTACATATCTACAGTCCTCACTGCAATTTATCACTATATTTTCACAAATGCTGTCTCGTAAATTCTGGTTTCCGATTGGGAGAGGATTGTAGTTATTTCTTTTTCTTCATTACTAAGAAAAAGAAATCAAAGTCCATATTATTTCCTGTTAGGATCAAATTATACAGTAAGATCCTGTTTCAGTTGTTGGCTGATGTGTTTGAAAATTAACAGACTGCAAGCTGTGGGTGCAGACATTGGCTGTGAGGTTAACAATTCAGTCTCACAGCCACATGGTTTCCAGTTTCATCGCATGGTGCATTCTAAACAGGTCTCTTTTATTATAACCTTGGGTTGATTAAAGTTTTGTGAGTGGAATTTGGTTGACAGTTAACTGTAAAGCTGCAAGAGTTTTCTATATGGTATAAGTGCCATACATGAAACTCGTGATTCTTGCGTCACCCTAGGTGATTTTACAGCTTACTAACAAAGAAATACATATGGTCTGCTTTTGTGAACTGAGTTCTATTACTCCTGTTTGTACCACAAAGCATATCCTTCTCTCTCTCTCTATGTATATATATATATTTATATATAGAGAGAGAGGTTATGAGAAGCATTGGTGTCAATGACACCCAAAGGTGTCAGGTAATACTGAGTAAGTGCTATGGATAGACTATAGTTAAGCTCCAGGTTCGGTGATTATGCAAATAAGGAGTCCAATGTAAGTCATATATCAGCATGTGTATATATAAAAAAATTTTCTTTCAGAATGAGATAAAAAACCAAGGCTGTGAAGATTTTAGAACATTTATAAATGTTCTAAAATCTTCACAGCCTTGGTTTTTTATCTCATTCAGAAAAAAAAAAAATTTATATATATATATATAGACAAATACGTTGACGTCACAAGACATAAACTTTCAAGAGAATAAGAAATAATTCCTTTTTAGGAGATTGGACCTCAAAGCCCATTTAACTATAATTAATAGCATGTAAATATTAGGTTGATAACTCCTTTGGATAGTAAAAGTTAAAGACTACCCATTTATTGCTTCATAGACCCTTTATATATGTATGTATATATATATATATATATTATGGAGATGTACTTGCATAGCAAGTGACCTGATCTGAGATTGTGTGCTGGAACGAAAACAATTGCAGCGTGGAAGATGTTTATAAGCCATTTAAGAATCACACAAAAACCGTTAGATTCACTTCAACATTTAAATTTAATTTGTCAAAATATTTTCGCCGCTTTGGGACCACGACCTGTTCACTGACAAAACTCCATGCTGCATCTGAGAAAGTAACAGTTAGTTCATGATATATATGTACACATGTATGTGTGTGTGTGTGTGTGTGTATGTATATATATATATATATAGTTTATTTAAAGTTATCCTTTGAAAGTAATTTTAGGAATTACAAGAAGACATTTACTGATAAGAAAACTTAATGCTAATTGTAGAATTAGCTTTATTATAAAATTTGTGTTGACTGGGTTTTTAAATTTCGCTTGACAGCTTATTTTATCAGTATGCAATTATTTCAACATATTTATTTACCGATGTTTATATGCCATTCTATATTAGTACTGGATGTAAACTGCAAAACCAGTGTTTATCAGATGAAGTCCCTTGTGATAATTGTTTTGCTTTGCATTACACAGACATTCCTTTGTCATTCTCACCATCAGAAATGGTTAGCCGCAGAAACTAATCATTGGCCCAGTGAACCAAATATCAGCCACATAAACTTAAAATACCATTCTTTGCCAGCTGAGATATAAAATAAATAAATATATAAATTGAGCTTAAGAGAACCTAATTAATTGGTTGTACAAATTGAAGTATAAACTGAAATAATCATTATTACTATTTACTGGTATTGTTTTTGGCAAGCACTACCGCAGTGGAGGAGGAGAGAGGTCAGTTCTTAAATGACTCATACATAAGCTGGTCTCACTTCACTTCCTTTCCACCATTAATGTCCTTGAGATATGGGTGACCAATATACACTCTGTTCTCTTCCCCGTCTCTGATTTTATGCCAAAGTTGGAAATAATAATATTAATAATTATTATTATTAGTGTTACTACTACTACTGCTAGAATTATCAGAGCATAAGACAAAGTGCTTTGCAGCATTTGTTTCAGGGTTTTATGTACTGAGTTCAAATTATTTCAAAGTTGACTTTGCCTTTCATCCTTTCAAGGTCCATAAGTACCAGTTAAAAACTGGGATTAATGTCATCAACTCACCCTACCTTCAAAAATTCGGGCCTTGTCCCTATAGCAAAAAGGATTATTATTATTGTTATTATAAGATATAGCATGATTAATTAAAAATAATGTGAATGACAATGCATTACATTTGACAGAATAATTTGAAGGCTAAAGGATTAAATGACATTGAGAATGCATCTACATTTTTACCATTTCTGTTTAACTGACAGCAAACTATCAGAACTGAAAACCATTTAGTGTAAGGTTGTAGAAATCATCAAATTTGATGAAATGTGAACTACATTTCCAAGAACAAATTTTGCCTGAATTAAACAAAAACCATTTTATCAACGACTTTAAATGATTCAATTAACTCCGTCTCAGTCTCTCTGTGTTTCTGTCAGTCTCTCTCTCTCTCTCTCTTACACTCTCCTTTTCTGTATATAGAGCTCAATTTATACATTCTCCTGTCCTATTTTGTGACGTTTAAGCAGTAAATCTCGTACTAAATATAGAAGCATCTGTTTAAATTGTTGAGATAAGATAGGTGATACCCACTGTCAGCATCCAGATGCAGGACAAATGGACAGAGACCCAGTTAAACTAGGTGTGTTTGTGTGTCTCTCTCCCTCCCTGCCCCACCTCTCTCTCTATATATATATATAGAAGGAGAGACAGAGAGAAAGATGACTATAGATGTGTGTGTGTGTGTTTAAATATATGTGTTCATTATCACCGTCATCATTTTAGTTCCCACTTTTGCATGCTTGTATGAGTCAGACAAAATTCATTAAAGCAGATTTTCTCTGACCAACCTTCACCTACATCCTTTAAATGGGAACAAAACACTGGCCAAGCTTACTTTCACAGGAAATCACAAACAGTCAGTTATATAATGGTGGCATTTACAGTGTTCAGGTCAGGAGATACAGTACAGAGGTACACACACACACATGACTAACTTCTTTCAGTTTCCATCTACCAAATCCACTCACAAGCCTTTACTTAGCCTAAGGTATAGTAAAAGACACTTATCCAAAGTGCTGCACTGTGAGACTGAACCTGAATCAATGTGGTTGTGTAGTATACTCCTTAAGTACACAGCCAAGCTTGGTCTTGTGTGTTTGTGTATTTATTATATGCACATGTATGTGTTAATATATATGTAGTATTATAGGTAGTTCATTATGTGTGTATATATAGCTATATATATCATCATCATCATCATCATCGTTTAACGTCCGCTTTCCATGCTAGCATGGGTTGGACGGTTCAACTGGGGTCTGGGGAGCCCGAAGGCTGCACCAGGCTAGTCAGATCTGGCAGTGTTTCTAACTGGCCTGGTGCAGCCTTCGGGCTCCCCAGACCCCAGTTGAACCGTCCAACCCATGCTAGCATGGAAAGCGGACGTTAAACGATGATGATGATGATGATATATATATAGCTATATATACACACATAATGTATATATATATATATATAGGTGAGAAAGTTGGTGTGTGAAAGCACGTGGTTGAATATATAGAAAATAGTAAAAAGTGAAAAAAACTACAGAAGGCTTGTTTTAAAAGGTTAAAAAATATATTTGAGTCATTATGTCAGAAGAATGTTATAAAATTTTTTCATACAGTGACATAGTTTTTGAACAGACGTCAATGGCAATTTGACCTAATATGCTAAACATAGATGTCAATGGCAATTTGACGTCTATGTTTAGCATATTAGGTGTCCACTTTAGTGGTCAGTCCTCTTAATTTTGTATACACGCATACACATGCACAGAAGTTTCCTTATGTTTCATTTGTTAATCATCATAAGGTGACCAAAAGCCAATACTTTGCAAGTTTTCCCAGACAGGTAAGATTAATGTGGCTGATAATACCATGCCTTAACATCTGTAGGTCAATCAATGTACACAGGCAAGTTGATGTTGAGGGAACTGAAAGTCCTATTGTAAATACATGCAGCATAGCGTAAACATACACACAAACACACTTTCATGCTACCTATTTAATACAGAGTGATTTTGGAAATCGTTTGATGTGTAACTGCTGTCCCAAACATAAATGGCTGTAGTTATGACTTCCGTTGCTAAAATTCTTACATGATTGCATCTATACTAATACATTCTACATAGTTAAAGTTGGCGTTGTTCCCAGTAGATAAAAGGATATATTAATTTCCCTTTATGTTGTTATTTTTTTCCTGGTGTTACTCTGTCTCTCTTTCTGTGTGTGTGTGTTTTCTTACCTTTTGGGACAATCAGAATTTTGCCTATTAATGTCTTTCTGGTATTTTTGGTGGAAATTGGAAAATGGTGTTGAATTCTTTCAGGGTTGGAAAAAATAAAGTACCAATCAAGTACTGAAGTCAATTTAATTAACTATTCTATCCACCTCCAGGCCTTACACCTATGTTAGAAACAATTTTACCTTTCATCTCCCTAGGGTCAGTAAAATAAAGTGCTAGTCAAGTCCTGGGTCCAGTGGTATAAAACCAATTCACTCCTCTCCTCCAAATATCAGACGTACCTGTGAGTTTGCAGTATCATTAGACTGTTGAAAAAAAATTACTTTGGGGTATTTCTTTCAACTTTTTACCTTCTAAGTTCACACCCCACTGAAGTCAACTTTACCCTTCATTCCTATAGGGTTAACAAAATAAAATACTGGCCTGGGGCGGGCGTGGTAATCACCAAACCACCTCCCTACAAAATTGCTGATCTTTTTATTACAGCTAACCTGGAACTGAACAACTACTACTACTATCACTACTACTACTACTACTACCTTAGCCTGTACATCAGTGGTTCTCAACAGGGATTCATATGGCCCTTGGGGGTGCATATAAGATTTTGTTGTTAAGATTTATGTGCAATAAATTGCTTATGCTTCTATATAAGACAAAATCTTTTAACGATATCTTTATACAATTCCAAATAACATTTAATTATAAAAATATGATAGGATTTTTTAAACATTGAATTGCTAGGTGGGCCAGTCTGAGTAAAATAGGAATTAAAAGGGTCCATAGATTAAAAAAATGGTTGAGAAATACTGTTGTACCTGATCACTTGAGCAGCTAGAAACAGGAGCCAAATTCCTACAAATTGCACACCATTGTCTTACAAAAAGGAAGGACACATTGGGTAATGTTTTTTTATCAGTGTTAATGTTGAGTAAACAACATCTGTATGATCTGCTTGCTTGATGCCAGTCCAAGATAAACAAACAGTGTGAGAATTTCTAAAACCCATCATAAATTGCTATCTGGCATTTTATCATAATCAACACACTTATGAGGTTTGACCAATATGTCTGAATATTTTTTTTAGTTAAAACAGAGAGAGAGAGAAAGAGAGAGAGATGCAAAAGGAAAAGAATACTTAGCAATATTGATTAAAGATATTCATCTGTTTTCTTGAGTGTATAAACGAGAGATAATTTTTTTGTGCTTTAATTTTTATTTGTTTTTTTACATCTATTGATTAAGTTCTTGTTATTAAAACTGACACCTGTAAAACATCTGCATATACATTTTTTTCTCGATTAGTTAACGAGTAGGTTTGACTGAGGAGAATAGGTAAGACATTTTAAAAAAAATATTGATATCTAACTTATACACAAAGCAATATATTTTTTGGTAGGAAAAGAATTATTATATTATAATTAAAGCATAATTCATGAAACTATGATAAGAAATTATTATATCAACTCCCCCAGTAGTTAACTGCTACTTTTGTCTTGCCTGGAAGGAAAACGACGAAGAGCAGATTTTGAACTCACAATCTAAAGGTAGTTAAGAAGGCACATGGCTTAGAGGTTAGGGTCTTTGGCTCACAATTGTATGGTCATGAGTTCGATTCCTGGCGGCGCCTTGTGACCTTATGCATGACACTGACACTTTATTTCACATTATCAGTTAAATTTTGACATGCCATTGAAACAATAACACTGCACAAGCAGATGAAATATTTTTGATGTGTCTTAGGAAAGTCATTATGCCAATAATTATCACACACACTTTACTTCTTTACTTTAATATTCAATTTTTTTTAACATTTAACTAATTAACTAATCAATTGTTTGATTGGTCGTTCAGTCAGTCAATCGGCTAGTTCTGTCGAAGTCCTTTCATCACCATTTGCAACCTCATCAATGGCATGCCCTTTCTGGCAGATCTGAAACAAACCTGGAATTGAGAGGGTATGTCCTTGCTGAAGTTGCAGATGGCAATGAAAGGACTTTGACAAACCCAGCTGGTTGATTGATTGATTGACAGAATGATTAATTGAACAATCAGTTAATTAATTGGTTAAGTGTTAAAGAATTGACTAAAAAAAAAAAGTGAAAAAGAACCATTGTTGGTATAATGATCTTCCCAAAGTTCAACAAAATCTGTTTTAATGTAAAGGTTCACATCAAAAATCTTGCAAACCAAGCACAGGTGAAATACTTATTTTGTTAACCCTTTTGTTACCGTATTTATTTTGAGATGCTCTGTGTTTCTTTCAATTAATTTTAGATATAACAAAGAATTTAGTAAAAGAACTTATTTAACATTAAGCTAGTGTTGGGAACATAAATTGTGACTAAGGTTTGGGTGGAAGATTTTAATTCAATACTTATGAAAACAAGACATTTGTACTACAGAGCCAGAGCTGGTTTTGGCCGGGTTGGTATCAAAAGGGTTAAAGATTCTGTATAGTTGTTCTTCATTAGCTGCTGCACACCTGTACACAGTTTGTCTTTTGGTGTCAAATTCTACACATGACCTGTTGGGTCAGCACTTAGCTGTTAGTCCAAATTATAATCATGTTCTTTCCCTACCCCCAACCCATTTCCTGTACTGCTTAAAATGCATTTCTAACAATGTTTCATATGATTTGTTTATCAACTTCTGTTTGTTTGTTTACTATGCACTCAGGTGTTTGTTTATTTATTTACTTATTGATTTATTTTTTTATTCCTTTCTTTCCAAACAGAGTGAGATTCCACCAGCCTTACCATCGACTCCTCCACCCTTGACACCCCCTCCTTCCCCTCCCTTGAGTACTCTTGAGAACACTGAAGACCAGATCACACTCGAAGATATGAAGGTATGTATGTATGGAATATTCTTCTTGACAAGTTGTGGTGCACCTGAGCACTGTATACAATAATTTCATTATTATTATTATTATTATTTTTATTCAAATATGTGCTACTTAGCCCTGTATGTTATAAAATTTACCTAAAAAGCTTAGAAAAAGGGAACGCAGCATCTGGTTATAAATTTTTTAACATTGCCTCCGATAAAAACTGTCCAGCCTTACCTATTTCGTTACTACCCACAAGGAGCTAAACACAGAGGACAGACAAATGGATTAAGTCGATTATATCGACCCCAGTGCATAACTGGTACTTATTTAATCGACCCCAAAAGGATGAAAGGCAAAGTCGACCTCGGCGGAATTTGAACTCAGAACGTAGCGGCAGACGAAATACCACTGAGCATTTCGCCTGGCGTGCTAACGTTTCTGCCAGCTCACCGCCTTCTGTCCAGCCTTACCATCGACTCCTCCACCCTTGACACCCCATCCTTCCCCAGCTTGGAGAAGGGGACATGTGTGTATGGATATGGATGCTTGTGTGCTTGGACCTGTGTGACAAAGTGAATGGGAAAATTAAGAAAGAGAGACTTAGTGACAGTGTGTGTGGAGGAGTCCGAGGTCTAGGAGATAGCAAGAAGGTATGTGGAACCGGCTGAATCGTTGGCATGCTGGGCAAAATGCTCAGTGGCATTTTGTCTATCTTTATGTTCTGAGTTCAAATTCCGCTGAGGTCGACTTTGCCTTTCATTCTTTTAGGAGCGATTAAATAAGTACCAGTTACGCACTGGGGTCGATGTAATCGACTTACTTTCTCCCCCGAACTTGCTGGCCTTGTGCCAAAATTTGAAACCGTTATTATTATTATTATTAGTAGTAGTAGTAGTAGGAGGAAGAGGAGGATGGTAGCAATGATTTACTTGAAGATAAATCTTCACTCCATCCTTACTCCAAGTATTGGTATTCCATTAAATATAATTCCTCGTGGGAAATTATTGAGAATTCTCAACAGATACACAAGCTGCATATTTTCCTATATTAATGCCATTGGCCAATAATTCAAAGATGAGATAGATGTACTAGCTGTGTGGCTATAGAATGGCGTCTGATCTACTGCTGTTATAATTTAATCACGCACACACATATAATTTCATTTTTAGAACTGGATCTCAAAATGCATATAAAGCTATAAACATGCATGTAAATATTGAATTGATGTCATGTCAGCAGGAGGCGTGGTTTCAAATCCCATGGGCGACCTTTGACTTTTTGTATCAGCAAGTGTTTTTCAACCTAATATTTACATACTGAAGGTGCATAGCTTAGTTGTTATGGATATTCAGTTCATGATCACAAGATTATGAGTTCAGTTTGCAGCTGCACATTTTTTGCTTGGTAAGGCACAGAAGAGAATTAATGCATTCGAGCTTTGGTGTTGGAGAAGACTTTTACGGATTCCATGGACAGCGAGGCTCACCAATGGAGAAGTTCTTAAGCAGATAAGGCCGAAAATGTCGCCAGAAGCTAGGATCACCAAGCATAGATTGGCATATTTTGGTCATATTATGTGGAGAAAATCCCTGGAGAAGGACATCATGCTCGGAATGGTCAGTGGCAAGAGAAGAAGAGGCCGATCAAGAACCCACTGGCTTGACACCATTAAGAGTGATACCAGAATGGACATAGCCAGTCTGAAAGAAGCGGCTCAGGATAGAACTGACTGGAGGACACTGATCCAACAAGTGATCGAGAGTCGACTTCGACTGAGCGGTTAGAAGAAGAAGAAGGCACATTGCTCCAGTTTTGTCATGCTGAATCTCCCTGAGAACTACATCAAGAGTACTGAGAACTACGTTAAGTGTCTGCAAAGTGCTTAGCCATTTGCATATAATTTTTTCTCAAGCAGCCTATTCTGTTGATTGGATCAACCCTTGTCATCATAACCAACTAGGCAGGAGTGGCTGTGTGGTAAGACGATTGCTTCTTGACCACATGGTTCTGGGTTCAGTCTCACTACATGGCACCTTGGGCAAGTGTCTTTTACTATAACCTTGTGAGTGGATTTGGTAGATGGAAAACTGGAAGAAGCTCATCATATATATATATATATATATATATATATATATATATTTATCAAAAGAAAAACAGGATGCAAAAGATTTAGCGGTACATATGTTTCTGGCTTTATTGGACAATTTATATCAATGCATAATTGATGTAACATGTATGTCAATAGCCTTCTTCAACCGCGTACAATTGTATATCTGTATATATACACATGTATGTATTTGTATGTCTGTGTTGTCCCTCCCACCGTCACTTGACAACCGATGTTGGTGTGTTTGCATCCCCATAACGTAGTGGTTTGGCAAAATAGACCAATAGAATAAGTACTGGGTTTACAAAGAATAAGTCCTGGGGTTTATTTGTCCAACGAAACGCGGTGCTCCAGCATGGCCCCAGTCAAGTGACTGAAACGAGTAAGAGAATAAAAGAATAAGTGCCATATTTACATTATTTATTTACATATTTATTTATTGCTTTATATGTGCCTCAAGATCCAATTCCAAATAAAGTTATCTTACATTCTCTAAAAACGCTTAGCGGTATTTCGTCTGCCGCTATGTTCTGAGTTCAAATTCCACCAAGGTTGACTTTGCCTTTCATCCTTTCAGGGTCGATAAAAAGTACCAGTTGAGCACCAGAGTCAGTGCAATTGACTGAGCCCCTCTCCTAAATTGCTTGATCTTGTACTGAAATCTGAAACCATTATCATTATTATTAAGGCAGTGAGCTGGCAGAATCATTAGCACATCAGGCGAAATGCTTAGCAAGCATTTCTTCCAGCTTTTTATGTACAGAGTTCAAATCCTACCGAGGTCAGTTTTGCAATTCATCTTTTTGGGATTGATGAAATAAGTACCATTGAACACTGGGGGTCAAAGTAATTAACTAATCCCACCACAGCAAAATTTCAGGTTTTGTGCCTGTAGTAGAAAGGATTATTATTATTATTAACATACTCTTTACTCTCTTTTACTTGTTTCAGTCATTTGACTGCGGCCATGCTGGAGCACCGCCTTTAGTCGAGCAAATCGACCCCGGGACTTATTCTTTGTAAACCCAGTACTTATTCTATCGGTCTTTTTGCCGAACCGCTAAGTGATGGGGACGTAAACACACCAGCATCAGTTGTCAAGCAATGCTAGAGGGACAAACACAGACACACAAACATATACATACACATACATATATATATATATATATATACATATATATGACAGGCTTCTTTCAGTTTCCGTCTACCAAATCCACTCACAAGGCTTTGGTCGGCCCGAGGCTATAGCAGAAGACACTTGCCCAAGATGCCACGCAGTGGGACTGAACCCGGACCCATGTGGTTGGTTAGCAAGCTACTTACCACACAGCCACTCCTGTGCCTATATTCATCGTTCTTAAGGGCGGCGAGCTGGCAGAAACGTTAACACTCCGGGTGAAATGTTTAGCGGTATTTCGTCTGTCGTTATGTTCTGAGTTCAAATTCCGCCGAGGTCAACTTTGCCTTTCATCCTTTCGGGGTTGATGAATAAAGAACCAGATTCGCACTGGGGTTGATGTAATCGACTTAATCCGTTTGCCTGTCCTTCTCTGTCCCCTCTATGTTTAGCCCCTTGTGGGTAATAAAGAAATGTATATTCATCGTTCTTATTTTTTACTCCCTTATTTCAATATATTCGGCTGCTGCGAAAACCAGCATTAACATTACATAGAAACTATAAATGTTTCAGTGTTTGAAGAGTGAAATCTTATATAAGGCAAGTGGTGAGGTTTAGAGAGATAGCACCATCAACAAATACTACTACTTCATTAATGGTGACAACCACTACAAAATAATTACAAAATTAAACACACATATACACACACACACACACACACATTCACTCTCACAACATCCTCTTGAAATCAAAGATTGAAAAAAGAAAGAAAAAAATCAACGAATGGTATATACATAAATATAAATGGAAATTTCAACAACAATCAAAAAAAATGTTTATTGATTCTTGAATTGAGAGAAATTTCAATATTAAAAACATATTTCAAGTAGGAGTAATTCTGAGGATGATACATGTATATGTGTGGGTATAATATATATATATATATATATATATATATATATATATATATATATATATTATATATATATGTACGCACATCCAGACATGTCTATATATATGTGTGTGTGTGTGTTGTGTGTGTATATTATATGTGTGTGTGTGTGTATATATATATATATATATATATATATGTGTGTGTGTATATATATGTGTGTGTATATATATATGCATATGTGTGTGTGTGTGTATTTATATATGTGTGTATATATGTATATATATATATATATATATATATATATATATATATATATATATATACATATACAGTTGTGTGTGTGTGTAATAACCTCTTGATAATAAAATTAATAATAAAAAATATAAACAACAACAACAATAAAAACTGAAAAACATGATTTCTATAGAATTCCAACTGACAGGTTTCCTGGTTTAATTTAACTGAATTTTTTTCCCTAATGTATGTATGTATGTGTGTGTTATTGATACATTGAATTTTATTGGCTGTTTCCTGCTATTGTCTTTTACTATTAATGTTTAACTTGTCTTCTGCAGTGGTAGTGGCAGCACTGTCATTGTTTTTGTTGTTATTGTTGATGTTTTAGAAATTTTGATCTGAATATAGACTTTTTTTTTATATATATTTATTTTCCAATATATATATATATATATATACATTTATTTTCCAAAGTTAAGCTATTTATTGAATATATTCAGTTTCTGTTTGAACTCTGTATTCATATTTGCGCTGAATGTAGCTTTTAGATTACTGTATTCTTTGATTCTTTTATTCTTTGATTCCTTTATCATCTTCGCTTATCAGATAATAGTTATATTAAGGCACTACCTTCATCTGGTTGCAGTCATTGGTCTGTGACCAGACTGTTAGTCTCAGATGCCTATTGGTCAAGTTTGGCCATGTATCTACAATTATAAACATAAAATTGATGGTTCTCCTCTACATGTCACCAATTTTGTCCAAATGAGAGGGACTATTTTTAAAGACCAGTACAGCTTCACATCAGTATCACTGGAGGTTTTCTCATCAGATTGATAAAAACTGGTACAAGACATGGCAAGTAATTGTGTCAGACTCTCTAACAGTTCTCCCAATAAGGAAATATTACTTTTTTGAGAAACACATGAATACATTTAAGTGTCAATTTTATCATGAAGTATTTTTGCCACTTGAATGTGGCTAACCCCTAAGGGTGGATGCTACTGTAACTTGTAGCCCCAGGAGGACACCTCCTCCACCTGGAGGAGTTGTGTCAAAAAGTGTGTCAATAGCCAGCTGGAGGAGGTGTCCTCCTGGGGCTACAAGCTACAGTAGCATCCACCCTTAGGGGTTAGCCACATTTAAGTGGCAAAAATACTTCACGATGTGTTGCAGCTATTGTTTATACCTCGCTCAGAGATTTATTATTGTTAATTTTATTTTTACAAGAAAATGGATGTCTGGGACTTCAAAGTTTAACAATGAGCCAACTTGCCAAGCTGTAAAGTTTTTACTATTTTGAGCTAATTATAAGCTCACTCTCTAAGAACTGGGGAGATTAATTTGGTTTGACATTCAGCTGGAACTGTTAGCTGCAAATCTTTGATAACCCTTTATAAACATCACTTTATTATTCCATTTAATCCTTTAGCATTCAGATTATTCTGTAAAATGTAGCGCTTGTGTATTCACACCATGTAAAATTAATCTTGTATCATTTCATGGCTTTGAGATTTCAATGATGTGATTCTTTATTTTTAAAATGACACAATAAAATAGCTATGAATGACTATATCTGACTAGTTTGAACATAAAATAGGTAAAATATTTTAGCCGGATATGGCCGGTTTAAACACTAAAGGGTTAAAGCTTAATTACGGTTTACCATTTTCTTTTCTTTCTTTGCAACTGTAGGTAAATCTAAAAGCTCATATTGGCCACAAAAAGTCTGAAAGTGTGGATAGTTCATCATCCGATCATTTCACCACAAGTGACCTTAAAGCATTTTCATCACCATCATCCACACCACGCACAATGTCTCCAAGAATGTCACCGCTTCCATCACCAATTTCTTTACGATCATTAAGTGGCTCTGTCGACTCCTTACCTGCTTCACTGGAGAAAAACATCAAAGTTCAGAAAGGACAGCAGCATTTAGGTTCGTTAACGAACTTTTTTTTAATCATTTTTTTTTTTCTTTTTCAATGAAGATAAATATTTCTATAAAGTATAGAAGCCATCTTATCATGGCTAACCACATAGGGGAGGGGGTGTTACTGTAGCTTTATAGCCCCAAGAGATCTTCGTCTCTAGCTGGCTTTAGACACCATATCAATGCCCTTGAAGTATTTGCAAAGAGTTGCAAAGGGTTGCAAATACTTCAAGGGCACTGATATGGTGTCTAAAGCCAGCTAGAGATGACGATCTCTTGGGGCTATAAAGCTACAGTAACACCCCCTCCCCTATGTGGTTAGCCATGATAAGATGGCTTCTATACTTTACATTATCGAGCGATTACTGTTTCAATCTCATTCTGAGATTTAATTATGCATAAATATTTCTGTTTCAACACAAATCTTTTGTAGTCATTATCTTTTATTTGTTTCAGTAATTGGATTGCAGCTATTCTGGGGCACTGCTTTGAAAGATTTTGTCTCACAAATCAATCCCAGTACTTATTTTTTTAAGTCAAGGTCTCATTCTATCAGTCTATTTTGCTGAACCACTAAGTTACAGAAATATAAATAAACCAACACTAGTTGTCAAGCAGTTGGCAGGGGTACAGACGCAATAACACACACACATACGTATCATTACCATCATCATCGTTTAATGTCCAGTCTCCATGCTAGCATTGATTGGATGGTTGGTTTGACATTGAGTTGGCTAGCAGGGTGCTGTCTGGACTCCAACTGTCTGTTGTGGCATGGTTTCTATGGTTACATGCCCTTCCTAAGACCAGCCACTTATCAGAGCATGCTGGATGCTACACACACAGTTATACAACTAGGTTCCACACAGTTCCCATCTACTAAATTCATTCACAAGGCATTGATTAGCCCAAGGTTATAGTAGAAGACATTTGCCCAAAGTACTGCTTAGTGGGATTGAACCTGATACTATGTGATTGCAAAATGAACTTCTTAACCACACAACAACCTGCAGAGTAACTTTTTTTTAAAAAAGAGTTATAAAATTCTAAGCCTTTTAGACCCTTGATCCAGACTCAGAGACACCATCTGCATGAAAAACAATAGTTAAGTTTGTGTTAGCATATTTAATGCAAAGGGACATGGCTAAAGTGTTTTGCTTAAGGACACAATGCTCCACAAAGAATCAAACTCACAATCTTACATTCATGAACCAGATACTCTAATCACTAAGCCATATGCCTTCACTAAAGTTCTTACTTGGGAAAATATTGTAATGTCATCACCTTATGGATACAACACGCATTTGCAGGCATTGATAAATCAGGTCATTTTTGAAAACTAAAAACTGGTCTGACATTGAACATTCTGTGAATGGTCCATTGACTGGTGACGGATGAAAATATTGATCTGAAAGAATGCCATTGATGGATATTCTGTCTAATTAGTTTCACAACCACTGAAGCAATTAGCCACAAGCCCTTTGAGTATTATATTGTGTCAGCCTCTGTTACGAAGCATCTTTATGTCCAGGGCAATGGTACATACTTCATGACCTTTGACCAAGTAATTTTTCTCTGTCTGAGAATATATTATTATTACTACTACTACTACTACTACTGCTACTGCTGCTGCTACTACTACTACTACTGCTACTACTACTACTACTACTAATAATAATAATAATGTAGCAAGCTGGCAGAATCATTAGCACACCGAACAAAATGCTTACAGACATTTCATCCATCTCTGTGTTCAGAGTTCAAATTCCACTAAGGTCCACTTTGACTTTTCATCCCTTCAGTGTTGATAAAATAAGTACCAGTCATGGACTAGGGTTAATGTAATCAGCTTCCCCTGTCCTAAAAAATTGCTGGCCCTATGCTAAAATTTGAAAGCATTGTTATTATATTTATTAAGGCAGTGATTAAGGGGGCAAGCTGGAATAATCATTAGCACACCAGGGCAAAAAAATACTTAGTGACTTTTCATCCATCTTTACATTCTGAGTTCAAATTCCTCCAAGGCTGGCTTTACCCTTCATCCTTTCGGGGTCGATAAAATAAGTACCAGCTGAGCACTGGGCTCAATGTAGACTTACCCCGTCCCGCCGAAACTGCTTGACTTGTGCCAAAATGTGAAACCATTATTAAGGCAATGGCAGAATCATTAGCATGTCAGACGAAATGCATAGAGGCATTTCTTCTGGCTCTTAGCTGTGAATTGTCTCCCAACTGATATTTATATCAACTGAAATATAAACCCAACTATTGACTATGTGGAAATGTATCAAAATAAAGATCTTTGCTCGACATATGACAGTAACTCTACTGGAGAATTTACTTAAGAATTTGTGTACAACAAAAACATATTTCTGTCATTCAATCATCATGGTGCCATGGTAAAACATACTCAGTCCACTCTATGAAGTTGTAGCCAAATGAGTGGGGACAATATAGAGTATAGAAGATCCTTTCTTCTGTCAAGGGCAGATGATGTTTCTGGTGTCGGCATTGTAATAAAATATAAACAGCAGACCTTGTAAAGTAGTTGGTAAATGTAGAACAAAAAAGTACCCTTTGGCAGAGACACTGTAAGGTCAAGACGACTCTTTAGTCTGGCTGAAGTCATGACTACATCTCTAGTGTTGGTGCTATGATGAAACATACCCTGTGCACTGGCTCATGGATGAGCAGAGGTAACATAGACAAGAGAGTACTCATTCGTGTTGTTGAAGACATGATAACATTTCTAATGCTAGTAAAGTAGTTGTGCTAAAATGAGTAGAGACAGCATAGGGTCAAGAAGATCTTTAGTCCGTCAAGGTCATGAGAACTTTTCTAGTGCTGGTTCTGTCATAAAAGGAATAAAATGCTCCCATCATATTCTGTAAAGTGGTTGGGAAATAAGTATCAAGAATAGAGAATAGAGAGGATGCTTTAGTCTTTGTAAAGACATAACAACCTTTCTGGTGCAGGCACCATTGGCAAAATACTCTCAGTGCACTCTGTAGAATTTTTTTTTTTTTTTTTTTACTTGTTTCAGTCATTTGACTGCGGCCATGCTGGAGCACCGCCTTTAGTTGAGCAAATCGACCCCAGGACTTATTCTTTGTAAGCCTAGTACTTATTCTATCAGTCTCTTTTGCCGAACCGCTAAGTTACGGGGACATGAACACACCAGCATCGGTTGTCAAGCGATGTTGGGAGGACAAACACAGACACACAAACACGCACACATATATATACATATACACGACAGGCTTCTTTCAGTTTCCGTCAACCAAATCCACTCACAAGGCTTTGGTCGGCCCGAGGCTATAGTAGAAGACACTTGCCCAAAGTGCCACGCAGTGGGACTGAACCCGGAACCATGTGGTTGGTTAGCAAGCTACTTACCACACAGCCACTCCTGCACCTAAATTATTGGTTTAGTCATAGACTCCAATTCTAAAACAAAATGTACAAACAAGATGTTGTCTAGTTCCCTATCTAATAAGGTAGTCATTTTGAATAAAGAACTGACCTGGACCAGTGGTGAGAACAGGGAAGAAGCGTTGCCATATTCTGTTTTCGAAATACTGTCTTTAATGATGTCATCACATTCTCTATTTTGGTCCTTTAAAATAGCCAAATAGACTCCTATTTACAAAAAGGTTTTTTAGTTCTTACATAAATGTTTTTTCTTGTTTTATAGGTATTACTGTAGATGCTGTAGATAAAGGACTAAATGGTTGTGTGGTGAAATCAATATCACCAGATGGCGCTGTCAGTAAAGACGGACGTATTGCCGTTGGTGACTATATTGTGTCCATCAACAATGAAAACATGCGGAGGGTCACCAATGCTCAGTCACGAGCAATTCTTCGGCGTGCGTCACTACTTGGGATGGATATAAGGTAACTGATCATCTTAGCACAATATACTCTCTCTCTCTCTCATGTATATAGATATATATATGTGTGTGTATTCTTTTACTTGTTTCAGTCATTTAACTGTGGCCATGCTGGAGCACCACCTTTAGTCGAACAAATCGACCCCAGGCCTTATTCTTTGCAAGCCTAGTACTTATTCTATCGGTCACTTTTGCTGAACTGCTAAGTTATGGGGACATAAATACTCCAATGTCATTGGTGGGGGTGGGGGGGACACAGACACACAAATACTTACATACATACATACATATATATATGCATACATACACAATGGGCTTCTTACAGTTTCCGTCTACCAGATCCACTCACAAGGCTTTGGTAAGCCCAAGGCTATAGTAGAAGACACTTGCCGCAAGTGCCATGCAGTGGCACTGAACCCAGAACTACGTGGTTGGGAAGCAAGCTTCTTACCACACAGCCACTCTTGCCCATATATATATATATAATTTTTTAAAAAATCTTTTTACTTGTTTTCAGCCATTTGACTGTGACCATACTGGGGCACTGCCTTGAGTTTTCGTTGAACAAATCAAGACTCCAAGACTTTTCTTTTTTAAGCCCAGTACTTATTCTATTGGTGTCTTTTGCCAAACATCTAACTTACAGGGATGTAAAAACAGCAACACTAGTTGTCAGGTGGTGGTGGAGGACAGACACACACACATAAGTATATACATATATTTATATATATATATATGAAGGATTTCTTTCAGTTTCTGTCTACCAAAAAATCCACTCAGAAGGGTTTGGTTTGCCCGAGTCTATAGTAGAAGATACTTGACCAAGGTGCTACTCAGTGGGTTTGAACCTGGAACTATGTGGTTGGGAAGCAAGTTTCTTACCACACAACCATGCCTGCACCTATATATATATATATATATATATATATATATATATATATATATATATATATATATATATATATATATATATATATATATATATATATATATATATATATATGGCTGTGGTTAAGAAGTTTGCTTTGCAAGCACATGGTTTTCAGTTCACTCTTACTGTACACGCCTTGGCCAAGTGTCTTCTTTTATAGCCCCAGGCCAACCAACACCTTGTGAGGAAATTTGGCAGGCGGAAACTATAAGGAAGCCCATTGTGTGTATGTGTGCTTGGTTGTGTTTGTCTCCTATCATTTGACAACTGGTGTCGTTTTGATTTATACTTCGGCAATTTAGTGGTTTGGCAAAAATGAGACCATTGGAATAAGTACCAGACTTAGAATAAGTGCTGGGATCAATTTTCTTTGACTGAACCCTGCATGATGGTGCCTCAACAAGGCTGCAGTTCAATGACTGAAACAAGTAACGGAATGCTGTCAGTCAATGCAGACTGTCACTAGCTTCTGTGAATTTCATAGTCATTGTTTTGAAGTTTGTGTTAACATTTAATGGTGGTGTTGGTAGTGGGAGACATAAAAAAGTTAATTAGTAAGAATTATACAGTGAAGAAACAAAAATTATATTAACCATTACCTGATAATATTTTAATTTGGCAAGTATGGGAGACAACTCTGGACGTTTTGCTCTTTTTGATTTCAATGTAAAAGACCATTTTCAGATTGTTATATTTTGTTTTTTAAACTTTGACAGCCAAACCTATTTTGCACCTTATTAAGAATATAGCATGGGGAATCACTTTGTGACTCTCATGGTAGGCGAAGTGTTAATACAACCAAGTCCTGTCAACTTATTTGATAAAGTTAAATCAATCTGGATTCCTGAGAAAGATTAACTTCTTAAGGATTTACAGCTCAACAAGCAAAAGATTTCAAATTTTCTATTTATATGATCCATTCCCATTTTCTTCATTTAATGAGGGGTTTTTTGGGGGTTTTTTTTTCAATGTGTTGGAAGGAAACTTCCAATAAAATAAATATAACTACAATGGCATAACCTGAAACTCAGCACTTGCTTGTCCTTCAGTCGGTTTTATTTGGTCTTTATATCTTATATTAGAGAAGACAGCGAGCTGGCAGAAACGTTAGCACGCCGGGCGAAATGCGTAGCCGTATTTCGTCTGCCGCTACGTTCTGAGTTCAAATTCCGCCGAGGTCAACTTTGCCTTTCATCCTTTCGGGGTCGATTAAATAAGTACCAGTTACGCACTGGGGTTGATGTAATTGACTTAATCCCTTTGTCTGTCCTTGTTTGTCCCCTCTGTGTTTAGCCCCTTGTGGGTAGTAAAGAAATATATACCTTATATTATTTTTTTTGTCATTTAGTCAAAGTGACAAAAGCAGCATCTGTGATGCTTTTAAAAGCCACTGAGAGTGGTGAGATTAAGAAAGGGAATGTTATCTTTACATCAGAGATATGGCCTGGATATTTGCAACAGATTAAACTCTGCTAAAGGCTCTCAGATATCATGTTGTGGTATTAAGCTAGGTGTTGTATTAAGTCTACTACTCAATAGCAGGAATGGTGCTTCTGATGAGCTTCCAAGCTGTTTCCATTTACCAAACTTCCCTCAGAAGGCTCTGGTCACTCTGAAGCTGCAGAAGATGATGCTGTCCCAAGATATGCAGTAGAATTGGACACTAAGACATGCAGTTGCAAAATAGACTACTTAACTACACAGTTTGTGTTTGTGACTCTGTTGTGTTGTCTAGCCCAGATTAATTCTGATCAAGTAGACCTGTAATAAAAAAAAAAACCTTCCATCCTGGACCATTTCATCATCTTATGTACATCTAGAACTAGAACTATATTACCCTGTGTTTTTCCCAACTCCATTATCCTACCCTTGTCATTGTGTTTATATACACACAATTTTGGATTGGTCACAATGTTTATTGTAATGCAGGAACTATATATCAGTAGAAAGACAGGCTGGTCATGGCTGGTAATTGTTTGATCAGAAGTTTTGTTTGATTATGGTTCATTGCTCAACAACAACTGGAATGGTTACATATACATGTACACACACACGCTTTTTTTTGTGTGCGTATAATATAGATATATGTATGTATGTATAGATAGATAGATAAGTAGATATTTAATAACAAATTAAAAGCAGTGCTAATGTTGTAAACATTATCTTCTGCACATACTGAATGCATGTGTTTAGTTTATTTACATGCCAGTTAAAACACTTGTCTAAGATTTCAAGTGTTTTTTTATTACCCAACATAATGAGGGAGTTGTCCCATAAGGCGCTATACCGCAGCAAACCAGTAAACAAAACACATACATTGAGTATGTGCAATAGATATAGATATATCGTTTACATCATAAGAATTGAACAATTTTGAGAGAACATAGCCTTCACCTTTTTCAATTCAAAGGTTTTTTTTAAATCTGATACTTGAGGTAATACACACACTTGGTGTAGGTGCGTGTTTGTAATACAAGTGTATGTACATTTTCAGTATCATTATAAAAATTTCAGTTGTTTCCCTTAGGTGCAAAATTTTATATAGTCATCAACTACCCCTACCTGTGTACTCCTTCACCTCACCATTGTGTTTGATTCAATAATCTCCTCTCTACTGTTAATAGATCTCATTTTGTCATGTCACAAATTGCACCAAAATTGTTATAAAAAATGGGAGAGTGGTGTGAAACAAGGTGCGTAACTCTTTTTGGCCTAGTTCAACTAATTAAAAACTAATTAAAGAGAACCAGGTACCGCTGATATTTTACTGCTGGGATGGCTCATTAAATAATGTAGTCTGTGATACACCATTTTTTGAAGTCAGGGACTTATTCCATCAGTCTTATGCTGAACTGCTCAGGTATGGGGACATAAACAAACCAACACTAGTTGTCAAGTGGTGGTAGGGAACAAACAAAAAACACACACACACACAGATGAGCTTCTTAGTTATCATCTACCAAATCCACTCATAAGGGTTTGGTTGGCCTGAGTGTACTGTAGAAGATACTTGCCCAAGGTGCCACACTGTGGGACTGAACCTGGTATGATGTAGTTCAGAAGCAAGCTTCTTACCACACAGCCCATGCCTGTGTTTATAATCACACCTTCACTTATGTCTGAAAAAAAAAAAAAAAAGATGGGATTGGTCCAGGTCAGCTTCATTTTTGATCATTCTGGGCTCAGTGAAGTACTGGTAAAGTACTGAGGTCAGTACCAATTTTGTGGGTTTATATCAGAAATCATTATTGTTATTGGAGAGCTGGCAGAATCATTAGATTCGGAAAAATTGCTTTACAATATTTGTTCTAGCTCTTTACATTCTGAGTTCAAATCCTGTCAGTGTTGACTTTGTTTTTGTTCACTCTGAGGTCATTAAAGTACCAGTGATGTACTGGGATCAATGTAATTGACTAGTTCCTTCCCCTCAAAATTGCTGACCTTGTGCCAAAATTACAAAGAAATTATTATCATCATCTTGACTGAGGTTAGTCTTATTCCAGGTAGAATTTATGTGAATAGCAGGCAGGGCAAGCTTTAAGTCTATTACATAGATTTGTTCAGATTGGCCCCCACACCAAGAGAGGGCCCTGCGCACTTGAGCAGAGGATGCTATGATGAATTTATTAGTATATCATTATGGCTAATGTTGGAGCCTCAAGCCCTCAACACCTTTTGGCTGGGACATGAAGCATAAAACATCAATCTTCAGCTTTTGTAGATTTGAGGGCCCCACACTTCCTTGTACCAGCCCTGTTAGTGGGTTGCTCCCTATAAACTGAGACATTCAAAATGACTTCAGTATGCCATCAAGTGCTCAAAACCCTTCTGATGACCTCTCCAGTTCCTATGAAGCAAACCTTCTGTCGAATGTCTACAGGACATTCCATTACAATCTCCTTTATCTATTTTCTCTAATTCATCAATCACACTTCCTAATGCATCAATTATCACAGGTACAGTCTTTAAGGGATTTTTTTTTCTTTTTCAACTATTCATCTGCTTTCTTGATAATCCTATCAAATAGACACGACAGATCAATCTGTAAACTAATTCAATTTTCCTATTCTGTTACTGTTATATCTGGTTGGTTATGTTATCCATTTGAATGGGAAAATCCCACAAAATATTACTCGTTTCCAACTCAAGTACCCTTTCTAACCAATTTGTACCATGTACTTCCTATTTTTGTTGTTGTTGTTCTTCTTCTTCATATTATTATTATTATTATTATTATTATTATTTCTTCTTCTTCTTCTTCAGTATAAACTACATCAATGCTTCTGATGCAAGTAACTACAAAATGACTGCTGAAAGTCGGTCAAAACAGGAACCCAGCCCCACACATCATTCTGCAATGCCTTCACCTAAGTATGTATAGATTTTTTTTTAAAACCACTTCGTCATATTCTAACTGTTATATTATATTTTTACTAACCATGTGTGTGTGTGTGTACATGTCTGTGTGTTTATATATGTCTGTTTGTAGACATAAATCTGTGTGTATATTAGTATGTGATTGTGTGAATCTGTGTGTATGTGTGTGTATATATATATATATATATATATAATATATATATATATAATGCATTTGTGTGTGAATGTATTTCCGCTTTTTGCATAAATTTGTTCTACAGATAAAATATGATTTCAATTCAGTGATGTGATAAATAAAACACAGACATAGTATTGGGTTATAAGTAATCTCCTCTCTCTTTCATGTGTATGAGTGTGTATGGATGTATGTATCATTATCATCAACACTTAACATCTACTTCTCATGCTGGCATGAGTTGGAAGGATCTCACCTGCTGGAAGGCTGCATTGAGTCCAGTATCAACATTGGCATCACTTCTACAACTGGATACCCTTCCTAGTGCCCACCACGTTACAGTGTATACTAGGTGCTTTTTTTTGTGCCACCAGCATTAGTGAAATTGCTGTGTAACTTGCCAGACAGAAAAAGAACAGGACCAAAAGGCAAGGAAAAAGCTCCCACTTTATTAAGCAGGAGTACGTGAGAGGAGAAGGTGGAGATGCATGGCTGTATGTCAGGTGTTGACCTTGAGCCAAACTTCAAAAGAATTATCATTATTCCAAATAAATTCCTTATTATTTTCGAAATTGATTAAAAATCAAGGTATCTCATTAATAATACGAAAAAAGTAAATGGAGTTGGGTATAGTGATAACAAAAATTTTATTAGATTTTTATTTGTAAAAACTGTTGATTTGTGTAATTTATTTTTACACATTACATATTAAAGCAATGGTCATTTTAGATGGTGGTAGTCACTGTTTGGATAATACACTTAACACTTGATATGAAAAAAGCATAGCTATAACAAGGCTATAAAAAATATAATCAGTTTTTATTTATTTCAGTATTCTTATTGTTGTTGTTATTATTACTATTCTTTGTTCATTAGTATTTTTGCAGTTTAATTGTAACATTATTATTAATTATTTTGTATCATGTTCTGGTTAAAATTCTGTTCAGAGACACACACTATCTTTTTCTCTCTCTCTCTCTTCTTTCTCTCTCTCTCTCTCTCCTTTCTCTCTTCTCTCTCTTGCTCTCTTCCCTCCATTCCCTCTTTTTTTTCTCAGTCTCTCGTGTTTTTATGTATGTTGTGTGTGTATAGCATAGTTGATGACATAAAAGACACATAAGCATATTAGATGCATCCTAACTTCAGCAGCGCATATTCAGGACAAAATGTTTTCAGTGCATTAAAGTATGTTATACAGGCCTAACTTCACATATAGACTTGGGTGGATTTTTTGAAACATTTAAAAAAAAAAAAATGTTTCTTATATGGCATCAAATCTTGTGTGTGTGTGTATATATGTATATGTGTGTGTATATATGTATATGTGTGTGTGTGTGTATATATATATATATATTATATATATATATATGCGCATACATGTCTCTCATGTAATTACTAGTAGCTGTATTAAAATTAAAAAGACTGTCTTTAGTTGTTCAGTTCTTATATATTTTCTTTTATTCGGTTACTTTAAAGTTGTGTGTGTGTGTGTTTCCTGCCATCTCTTATGTCCTGATGTAATAGCAGCAACAGAGTGAATGTACATGGCTTAGTGGTTAGGGTATTCAACTCATGATCACAAGGTCATGAGTTTGATCCCTGGCAGTGTGTTGTGTCCTTGAGCAACGTTGCTCCAGTCTACTCAGTTTTCAAAAAAGGGGTAGTTCCTTTGTTTCAAGGGGCCAGCCTTATCACGTTCTGTGTCACACTGAATCTCCCTGAGAACTATGTTAAGGGTATGTGTGTCTGTGGAATGCTCAGCCACTTGCATGTTAATTTCAGGAGCAGACTGTTCCGTTAATCAGATCAGCTGGGACACTCATTGTTGTATCTGACAGAGTGCCTGTCATAGCAACTGAGGGCTTCCCTAACTCAGTGGGTTTTTTTCTGACACCCCTAAAATATTTATTCATTGAGGGTTAACTAGATAATGATAGGATAGGTAGCAATTAATTTAATATTTTAATTTCTTCCTTTCAGTTATAGCAAATCCTCATTATTAGAAATCTTCATTCAGGGATTTCTCTGAAAGGGAAAGAAAAACTGATTCTCAGTCTCCTTTTGTTAATGCCATTTTCAAAGGGGCACAGGAAAACTCTACTCTAATGACCCCTGCACCAATAGTATCAACTAAAATAGAGCTTGTAAGACACGGGAGATAACTCCTGCTCCTTCTAAGTGCTTATTCTTGTCTTGTGTAAATGGAGAAAGAAAATATATTTGTAACGGTTGGCAACTGGGTAGTATTGTTGCCATTCATGCACACACACACACATACAAACATGCTAATAGGATATTGATTTTGGGAAAAAGAGGTATGAATGTTTCAAGTGAAAATGTGAAAATATTAATGAAGAGATAATATTTCCTCAGAGTAGTGTTTATGTATGTATGCACGTATATATATGCATGACCAGTATTCTTTCATATATATATATATATATATATATATATATATATATATATATATATGTAGATAGATAGACAGACAGACAGATAGATTATATATATATATATATATATAGGGGTCCCGGTTTGTAAGAGGAGGAATGAGTGTGTGTGTGTGTGTAATGGACTTCTATGTAGATATGTAGAGAACTTAAAGCAATGTGCCAAAGTAATTTATGTATTCAGTGAATTGTTGATTGTAACAAGTGTCTACTCATTTCACTCTACATTTTTACATATTGTCATTCATTTGCATTTGACCAGAAACTGAATTTGATCCTGTAAGTGACAGGATTGTTAAAGCAGCAGAGAAAATATGTTACGGTCTATTCTATTCTGAGTTCAAATCATGCCAGAGTTAACTCTTAAACTCTTTCATCTTTCATCCTTCTGGAAGCCAATACCATAAATACCAGTAAAATACAAGGGGTTGACTAAACCAAGTTTTAGCCTCTCACAATATTTGCATAACATTCAATCTCATCATCATCATCATCATTGTTCGACCGTAGTCGAGACAATGGAATTTACTATGTGACGCCAGACTTCACGGTCCATCATAGCATTATGGAGGTCCTGTTGCTGGATGCCTGTATCCCTGGAGATTACATCAGGGTAGGAGAGTGTGCACCTTCTGGTATCGCGAGCAGATGGCTTCCAGAGGAGAAGAGTAGAAATTACCTCGTTTTCAGCTCTACAACAATGTCCAGCAAACTGGACTCTTCTACCTTTCACAAGAGATGATACAGGTGGTAGTTTCCCATATATTTGTACTTTGGTTGGATGACGCTTCCATGAGAGATTTGGAGCTCTCATAAGGAGGCAAGTGTAAGTTCCATCCAACCGCCTCTCAATCTACTTTTGCGGCCAACTATTCCTGGGAGATTTATGTGTGTGGGATCCTGTGGCATCTGCTCCATATAGCCCTGGTAGAAGCAAGCATCATTACACTTTCCTCCTGGATTGCCAAGTATGACCATCCGAGAGTATGGATATTATCCAACCATTTCATAGCTTGTATGTCTGAATTAAGAATCAATAACTATTAGAAATCAGCAGAGATCAATAATCTTTGAGAAGTGAGTGAGACACTAGAATTTTAGAATTGTAGAATTAATAAACAAAGACCCCTCAAAGAGTGAACACTCTCCCATGTCTTGGGTATCCCTGTTTTTTGCGTTTTTGTTTTGTTCTCTTCCATGGTGTGCTCAATGTCTTTGTTTTCTTAACGCTTGCTGTAGGATCTTTCCAAAACATTTCCGGTAAGTCCACACTTCACCTGGAAACGTGTGTTTCCATTGCCAATGTTTTTGCACATATTTTGATATTTCTCCCAATAAATATGTATATATATATATATATATGTGTGTGTGTATATATATCTCTATATATTTGTACAGCTTATAAACTGGTTTCTCCACCACTCGATGTCTCCACTATATATATTTGCTCCTTGACTATTACTTTATATTGTGTATATATATATATGTGTGTGTTACATATAATACATATATTATGTATGTCTATATATGTATATATTATATTATATAAATATCATATATATACATATATATATCTATATTTGTTTATGCATATCACATCTGGCCTTTACTGTTCCTTAATCCTCAAGCTTTGTGAGTTGTTTTGACAAATAGTCGCTATATTATTCCAGTGTTGCAGAGTCGAGTACCTTTATATATTTATTTATATATATTTATTTATATATATATATTTCTTTTTCTTTTCCTCTTATCTGATATAACTGTGAAGCATGGTTTACCAAATGTCTTAAACCTTAATAATTATCTACTAATTAATTACCTTTTTGACTTCAGAACTAGTAATAACATTGTTATAATTTCTTCATCTTTTTATTTTTATTTTTTTAAGTATTAGTCTTATTTAAAACACTAATAATGAGCTTGTCTTAAGCATTGTAGAATAGTTTGGTGTAAATTCACTTCTCATACACTATTAATGGGTTGTGACAGTGGCATATTAGTAGGGATGGTGTGGCTTCATCTGAGAAAGTAAAGTATTTGGTTGGACTTAGCCTCAAAGTTAGTCTTGGTTATAGTCACAGCAAAGAGGTTATGAAGTACAAAGAGCTCTATCAGAAATATGTTTATGCAACTCAGTCACTTGCAAAATTCAAAGTGGTTACCAGCAACTTGGGATACACTGATTAAAAGACCAACAACTGAGATGACCTGTCTGACACTGATATTGGCTGCAGTCAGTAAAACAGTTGAGGTTTCTAACCTTAGTCCCTCTATTAAAGATAAAGACTTGCAGCCTGATGAGATACAGAAAAAGCTAAATGCCTGTCTGGGATTGGATTTTTTCAAAAAATTGTTTGCCTAAACAAGAAATCTCACCTCACATGATTTGTAAACTTTCTTAGAGCATGGAGAGAGAAAAACTGGATTCTGTTCGTTAATAGGGTTATTATTGAGTTTGAATTTTTGTGGATATGGTTGTAGAGTTATCCTGGGGGAAAGGTAACTTCTGGGAAAGAAACCTCATGTAAAGTGTTAAATCTATTTTTAAAAAGATAAATACTAAACATGACTTGAGAACATTTGTCTATTTGTATGAAGTAATGATGTTGTCACATATCAGTGGCCAGAAAAGCAAAGGCTGTTGTAGTAGTAATAGTAACTATGAAAGTTAGAAGGTGAGGACAGCTCAAGAATAGGAAAGAAGGTGTGGAATATTCAGTGAAAGCTTGTTAATTGAGGAATTTCGTCTTCAATCTCTGCACATCATTGGATACTAGTCCTGATACTGTATGAGTATTACTTTAAAACAAGTGTGGTGGTTAAAATAGCTGCAATTACTAAGAAGAAAATAAAAGGTCTGTTGTTTAGGGCTCAGGGTCTATATCAAGGAAGAGATAGAGAATTCTGTCTATTGTAGTTGATAGAGAGCCTGAGCTCAAAATACGAGACCTTTTCTTGTGTTCATATTAACTACATTTGTTTACTGCTAATGTAGATTCTCACTATTTTCCTCCAATTTTAAATTTGTTCTTGTAGATGACATATTTGTTCCATGTGTAATGTTTCCATCCATGAATCAGCACTGAAGGTTTTTTTTTTTTTGGTTTTTTTGTCCTGGTTCTGAAGAGGAAATTCCATCTTTAGGATGAAATAAAAATGTTGTTGTGTTTACTTCAATCCATAATAGTTCAATGCTGGGATTTGAGTTGAAGTGGCAGAATGACATCAACTTGAATTGACAGCAGTTCTGAGATCTCTAAGAAGGGAACTTGACTAAAATAACTCTACTTCAGGCAAATTTTATAGAACAATTTGTATTCCATTTGCAATGTGGCTCCACATTGAGAATGCTGCTATCAGAGAGTAGTTATAACATTTGATACATTGCATTCATTGCAATAGGTTTTATACACTTACTAGCAGTATCGCCTGGCGTTGCTTGGGTTTGTTTCGACCCTTTAGAATTGGAATTTTTGAAAAGTTAAAATTTTGCATTATTTTTCTGGTTGAAATACACCAAAAAATGGCAACACAGCAGTCAAAAAATCATAAAAAATAGGGATTTTCATTGAAAAAAAGCACCTTTTTGATGTAAATAATTTTTGGTATTAACATGGTCCGATTTGAATTTTTTCTTCTACGGAAGGAAAAGCAAGCCTTCTTCTATCATACTCTCAATTTTGGTCAACTTGTGCCTCAGGGTCTCAGAGGAGATAGTGTTAGTTGAAGGCTGCCAAACCTGCCATACACAGACAACTTCAGCTTTATATATATATAGAAATTTAGCCTGTTACTGATTCTAACTATTTGACTATCACCATGATGGGACACTACTTTTGAGATAAAGTACAAAGACCCTTATTCATTCATCCTGACGTGTCACACTGTTACAATTTGAATGGCCTTCCTGGAGAACCTTGCAGAGACTATTTGCAAGCCAATTTGCACTGTTTTACAGTCTTCATCCACCATGAACAAATGCAAATACTGATGACCCAGTGAACCGCAAATGGAAAAAAGCAAAGAGCTGTGTTGCTGGCTGGCAGCTATCACCTAACCAAGTGCAAACACACAAACACACATTACTGTACTGCAATAGGTTAATTATTATTATTAATGTTTGACTACCGCTTGAGTGTTAGTTGACAAGTTAAAAGCTTGAAGAATTCAATTAGCCGGGCTAAAAAAATTTCTAACTCAGCTCTTTGTGTCCTCCGGTTTTCTTCAACATGTAATGCTTTAAACATGTTACTGCCAACTTATTAAATTATGTAAAATAACACTTTCTAAAACTAATAACACACTTAACAGGTCAACACCCTCTCCTTCATTCTTTTACTTCTTCTTCTTCTTTCCCTCTCTCTGTCTCTGTCTCCTTCTTCCTTTCTTAAGTTATAGATGACAGCTTGTAAAACTAATAGACTCCTTTACTCCACTCTTTCATCCTTCCCTTTTTTCTTTCTCTCCCTCTTTCTCTTCACCTCTCCCCCCTTCCCTCTCTCTCTAGGTTATTGATGATAGCCTGTAAAACTAATAATAAATTCAACACATCAACACCCTTCCTCTTGCTTTCCTTTTACCCAGTCTCTCTTTTTCTCTCTCTCATTTGTTTTTCATCTTTATTCTCTCCTTCTCTCTCTTTCACTCTTTTGCCCCTCTCTCTCTCTTCCACTATCTCTCCTCTTCTATCTCCTCTCTCTCTGTTTCTTTCCTACACTTCCCCTGTCTTTCCATATCTACTCTCCCTGTCACATACACATACACTTTCTTTCCCTTTCTTTCTCTATGCCTTCCCCCTTTTTTCTCCCTTCCTTATCCTCTCCCTCTAATAAATATAGTTATAACAGTCTCTCTGAAATATCAATACTTCTTCATATCAAAAGTAATGAATCTTGTAACTATCTCACTCTCTCTGTCTGACAGTCACATCCTTCCCAGTGTTATTAATACAGCTATAACAATAATAACGATGCTTATGTTTATGTTGCAAGCAACATACCAGTTTAATTTACTTTGATTTCATCTGTTAATTTTTCATCAGAATAATTATTATTTCAATATGCTAATTTTCCACCCCGCCTCTATACAACAATATTATACACCTGACTAATGATTCTCTCATCCTTTCTGTTGGTAGTGAAATATAACAAAGTTTATGTTTTTGCTGAGAAGGTGTAATAAAGCACAAACATGTCAGGAGTTGTCCCCCATTGTCATTGAGCTCATGTTATCTTTTCATTACTACAAAACTGTTTCTAATTAGACTGTTGACTGATCACTCTATTAAATATGTTAACATTAACATTAATTTCATTAAATATAATAACACTAACTAAACTTATCACATCAGCAACCTGAATGTATAACAGTCAAACATCAAACTTGTCTCGTATGTCAAGTAGTAGCATTTTCCCCAATGATCCATCCATTTAGCTTCAGATCCCTTTGAGGGTTGTGATAGCTGAGCCCTCAGACATGTTCTCCAGAGGCAGAAGAGTCTGATCAGAAGCAATCACCAGTTAGTGTTTCTACCAACCAGGTCATGGATATTGTCAGTATCATCCAGTAATTTTGCTTGTGGTCAACTTCTCGGCTTATTAGCTGTTTAAGCACAAATGTTGATTTCACAGTTTTAATTTTCACAGTTTATCATCATATAAGATATCCTGGTAGAAATTATTAAATCAATTTATAAACCAACATTTGATATTTATCATCAGTTTCAATTAATTTAGAGTATTGGGAATTGCCTCCCCTGTCTATCTTGACCAGAATTAATCAGTGCAATTTTAATCAATTAACTGGAATTTCTTGACTCAGTACATTAAATATTTTAGCATCAACTTAACTGTTTATTTTTCATGCAGAGGATGCCCATGTATATTTTCCCCAACCATCACACCACCACTCTTAGTTATTCTTTTCATTTTTAGATGTTTTACTCACTGTTTGAGGAAGAACTAATGTTTGGTGATTTGTCCTGTAAAACCTCACATATTATGTAACACCCACACACATACACACACACACACATATACACTAGCATTGTTTACCGTCTTAGTGTAGCACTATAGTATACATAGTCAGTTACATAGCTTCCAATAGTTTTTTTACTTATTTTGTTTCGCTGTGATCATCATGGCCATTTACTACACTATAGAGTTTATTTGACTCTGTAGAGTCAGTTGTTGTTTATTAGTTAAACACTATTCTGTTTCATATTGCACACATACAGATAGATATCACTCACATTATATATATATATAGTCAGAGGCTGAAGATTCATTCAGTTTTTACTCTGTGTTTCTTGTTTTTGTAAGTTCGTTAAAGTAACAAAAGTATTATGTGTATATTTATATACAAACACACACACTCACTCACTCACTCTCTCTCTCTCTCCTCTCTCTCTCTCTCTCTAACTCAATAGCAGGAAATATGGAGTAACAACAAAGTGAATCCCCAGCTTTGAATAGATAAACTTAGAATTTTACATGTATTGAGTACTTTTTCTTACATTTTTACAATTGTACAATTTGGCATAATATCAATATCATCACCATCGTCATCATTTAACATCCATGGTCCATGTATATATATATACATACACACACATGCACTTGCACCTGTAGGACTGTGCAAGACAGAGCCTCACCTTAGAACTAGATGATAGGAAGTCTGATGTATTTTATTGTTGTTGCCATGTTAAAGAATTATCTTCAGATGCAAATTCAACGTTTTTTTACTTCCAAGAAAGAAAATGTGTCTTTGTCCATCAAAAATTGAATTTTTCCTCTTTAATTCTTTTCTCTTTTGTTTTACATATTTGTATATATATATTAATGCTTATTTTTATGTTAAGTTGTAATAAAAACAATTTTGCATTAAACTAAAGGATTACTCAATACATTTTGTAGAGTACAAAATTTATTATTTTTTAACTAGATAGTATTGACAATGATATCACTGAACAGTCCAACTGGTTGAAACCGTGAAGTCATTATTAATACTAGTTTTGTTAAAGAATAATATATATATATATGTTTAAACCTTAACTTTATAAACATATAGAAAACACTGGTACTTTATACAAACATGCACACACAATCTTATATATATGTATATATATATATTATATATATATATATATATATATATATATATAAAATTAGAAAAAAACCACCATTTATCAATTCAAAATGAACAATTAAATTACACCATCCAGAAAATTACATTTTTATGCATATTTGTGTGTGCCCATGCACACACATACACTCTCACACACACACTCAAGTTCAAGGTTGTACAGTTCAGATTTATACCCACTTTATAATATATCAACTACAGAAATTTTTAACTAATAGTAAGCCACAATACCTGCACAAGTTAGCTGCTATCAAGGATCTGGAACTTTTCTACACTAATGAGGAGCTGCTTGTCTTAGCTGAATCTGTTAAAGTATCAGATAAAAACATTCCAAATGTAGAACAAAAACTCAGAAGTGGAGGCATCGAAGTAAAACTAGCAATGCCAAAAGTTTATTTTAATAAGTAAAGAAAATAGGTACTTCAACTATCTGCAAAATGACTAGGCTTGATATGCATGCACATATAGATATAGATATGTAGAATAGATAGATAGATAGATAGATAGATACATAGATTGATAGATACATAGATGGATAGATAGGTAGATAGGTAGATAGTAAGCAAACAGTGAGAATGAGTACTCAGCACTGCATTTGGTTTATTTGTGGATTTATAGTGCTGACATTGGTTTTATGCAAGACATTGCTTTTATCAAGCGTTCCAGATCCAAAATGGTGATGGATTACAAACATTCTTAAATGAAGTGCTTGATAATTGCAATGTATCACATGAAACCAAGGGTTTGAATATGTGGCTGTGTGGTAAGAAGCTTGCTTTCCAACCACATGGTTCTGGGTTCAGTTCCTCTGTGTGGAACCTTGAGCAAGTGTCTTCTACTATAGCCTTGGGCCGGCTAAAGCCTTGTAAATGGATTTGGTTGACAGAAACTGAAAGAAGCCCAACATTATATATATATATATATATTGAGTGTGTGTGCTGTGTGTGTGTAATTGTGACCCCCATCAACATTTGACAGCCAGTATGTTTACATCCCCATAACTTCAGTGGAAGAATTCAATGGAATAAGTACTAAGCTTTTTTCTTTTAAAAAGTCCTGGGGTTGATATGTGCAACTAAACCCTTCAAGATGGTTCCCCAGCATGACCACAGTCAAATGACTGAAACAAGTAAAAATATATATATATATATATATATATATATAGCTTTACCAGCACATATACTAAACTGAATGATACAGAGAAGATTAGCAAAGCTCCTGTAGAAATTTGTCTGTGAAGTGTTAGCTTTCTCAAGGCATTGCCCCAAAATGACCATAGACTGTGAATGAAGCAAAGTAAACCGTAGAACAAAATATTTATATATACCTATAGGTGTATGTTTAGATATATGTATGTAAAGATGTATGCGTAGATATATGTATGTAAAGATATATGTGTAGTTATATGTAGAGATATACATGTATGTAGAACTGTTTATGTATAGTTTTATGTGTATATATATATATATATATATATATATGTATATATATATATGTTTGTTGTATATGTATATATGTGTGTATATGTATGCATATGTATATATGTATGTTTATGTATAGATACATGTATGTTTATTGTATATATATGTGTGTATATGTATGCTTATTTATAGATGTATTTATGTATGTTTATGTATAGATACATGTATGTTTATTGTATATGTATATATGTGTGTACATGTATGCTTATTTTTAGATGTATATATGTATGTTTATGTATAGATACGTGTATGTTTATATGTGAGTCTGTATATATGTATATATACATATATATATATATATATATAATATATATATATATATATATATATATACACACACTCAATCATGATATGTGTATGTCTTAAATCACTGAGAGTCTAATACCAATAAATTGGTATCAAAGTATTTCTCATCACTGTGCATCACCAAATGTTTCTCCATCTGTGTTTGTATATATGTGTATGTATACACACATCTGTGCATGTTTCTGTAGAATTGTGAATGTCACAACTTTTGAATATTCATTTTTGTAAATCCATGTTCCAAAGTCATTTATACGTACTTATGTATTGTCATAATGGTGTAGACAAATGTATGTATGTGTTTGTGTATATATATATATATATATATTATATATATATATATATATATTGTATACACACCTGTTTATTATGTGTTTTATGTATGTTATATTCATATGTATATATATATATATATAATAATATATATATGTGTTGTTTGATGGCCATTTATTCATCATGGGTTTGATAGGAAGTGGGAGTTATTTGAGGCAGAGTATTACAGCTGGATACTCTTCTTGTTTTTGGCAAAGGGATTTTTACATTCCACTAGTCTTTGAAAGCATAGAACAACTGGTCTAATGTTAAGAAGGAATGTCAACCCTCTGCCCCACTTCGCTTACAGGGTGATAAATGAAATATGAACATTGATAAAAAAAGACACACAAGGGCCTGATAGTGTAGGAAATTAGAGTATTTCTTAAGCAGTACTCAACCTGAGCTTGTGACTGTTTACACTCTTGAATTGGAGTCTCAAGTAATAGCAAAATTATGTTGATGTTGAAAATTGAGATACACAAGTAAATCCAATGTATGAGTTTAGCAAAGAAAAATATATATATATAACTCTGACAAGAGTAACATTAATTCTTCAGATCTTTCAATTTTTCTCAAATAATCAATAATGAACCTATATTGACTATTGGAAACAGTTGTAAGTCAAATTTACTACAATAAAGAAATATGTAATGACCATTATTCATGCCTTGTTTGATATATATATATATATATATATATATTATATCTGAGACCCCCTTCAGTCATGACTGACCATGGGATTGCACCTAGAAAGTTACCCTCCCAGACACAAGTCCGGGCAAGGTTGTTTATGGAAGACCAGCAGTCGTCCATGCATACCAGCCTCCCCTCTCCATGCCACCAGTGTTATCCAAGGGAAAGGCAAAGGCCGATACAGCCTGGCACCTGTGACATTGCAACTCATTTCTACAGCTGAGTGAACTTGGGCAATGCAAAATAAAGGGTCTTGCTCAAGAACACAACACGCAGCCCGGTCTGAGATTCGAGCTCATAACCTCACAATTGTATGCTTGGCACTCTAACCACTGAGCCATGTGCCTTCACTATATATATATATATATATATATTATATATATATATATATATATCAAAATGAGGATGAAAAAATTAGATATTAATTTGATAACATCAATTTGAACACCAGTGGTCTAGCATATAAAAAAAGCTGAGATTCAGTAAATAGTATTTCATACATATATAAGAGGGGATTTTTTTTTTAAACCACTATGTAGAAACCCTTATGCTAGAAGAAGAAGAATATATATATATATATGTATATATATATGGGCTTATTGCAGTTTTCATCTATCAAAATTCACTGACAAAAAATTGATTAACTCAGGGCAATGTTAGAAACTCTAGGACTGAACCCAAAACCCCATGATTGGGAAGCAAACTTCTTAGCCACGCAGCAATACTTTATGAATTAAACCACTCTATTAGTCACTAAGTATCTTACAGTAGACATGTATCAACAAATGTTTCTTTGTGTGTTTGTGTGTGTATTTCTGTAGATCCGTGATTGCCACTTGTGGCTGTCTGAGTGTAAATTCTTGTAAATTCATATTCAAAAGAGCTGTTCAAGTACTTGATATGATTCTAGAATGTCTTTGATGTCCTTTGATATCGTCAATATCGCTAAGGGATATCAGTTTCTCAGAAACAAGAACTTGTTTATTGATATCCTGATAGTAATAATCACAGTTGAATGTTGAACTTTGTGGGAAATTTAATATATTCTGTACACGTCACTAAATCATAGTGTTTTCTGTTAACGATGAGCGGTTCAATTTACTGGAAACACCAGCCAAATCACCATAAGTTGTAACCTAATATCATAAAGAAGAAGGGTACACATTAACTTAAGTAATTATGTGTAATTCTATAAAAAAATAATTGATGGTTATAGCAAGAATGCTTTTGATCAGAGGCCTCCAAGATAAGAGTTGATTTAGGATTAATCACTAACATAATTCATAGCAATTACTCAGAATCGTAGCAATTACTCAAAACTTATTGAAAATATATATAATCATGGGAACTTAGAATGTAAAAAGCTGGAAGAAATACTACTAAGATTTTGTTCCATGCAGTAGATTAGGGTGATGAATAACCAGACTCTAGTGATTCTGGCTATTCATCACCCTAATCTACTGCTGCTGCTGCTGCTACTACTACTATACTACTACTACTACTACTACTACTACTACTACTACTACTACTAATAATAATATAATAATAATTAATCAGTATATATATATATATATATATATACATGTTTCTTTGTGTGTTTGTGTGTGTATTCTGTAGATCCGTGATTGCCACTTGTGGCTGTCTGGTGTAAATTCTTGTAAATTCATATTCAAAAGAGCTGTTCAAGTATGATATGATTCTAGAAGGTCTTTGATGTCCTTTGATATCGTCAATATCGTAAGGATATCAGTTCCTCAGAAACAAGAACTTGTTTATTGATATCCTGATAGTATAATCACAGTTGAATGTTGAACTTTGGGGAATTATATATTCTGTAACGTCACTAATCATAGTGTTTTCTGTTAACGATAGCGGTTCAATTTATGGAAACACCAGCCAAATCACCATAAGTTTAACCTAATATCATAAAGAAGAAGGGTACACATTAACTTAAGTAATTATGTGTAATTCTATAAAAAAATAATTGATGGTTATAGCAAGAATGCTTTTGATCAGAGGCCTCCAAGATAAGAGTTGATTTAGGATTAATCACTAACATAATTCATAGCAATTACTCAGAATCGTAGCAATTACTCAAACTTATGAAAATATATAATCATGGGAACTTAGAATGTAAAAAGCTGGAAGAAATACTACTAATTTTGTTCCATGCAGTAGATTAGGGTGATGAATAACCAGCTCTAGTGATTCTGGCTATTCATCACCTAATCTACTGCTTGCTGCTGCTGCTACTACTACTACTACTACTACTACTACTACTACTACTACTACTACTACACTACTACTAATAAATAATAATAATAATAATAATCAGTATATATATATATATATATATCATGTTTCTTTGTGTGTTTGTGTGTGTATTTCTGTAGATCCGTGATTGCCACTTGTGCTGTCTGAGTGTAAATTCTTGTAAATTCATATTCAAAAGAGCTGTTCAAGTACTGTAGATTCTAGAATGTCTTGTGTCTTTGATATCGTCAATATCGCTAAGGGATTCAGTTTCTCAGAACAAAACTTGTTTATTGATATCCTGATAGTAATAATCACAGTTGAATGTTGAACTTTGTGGAAATTTATATATTCGTACACGTCACTAAATCATAGTGTTTTCTGTTAACATAGCGTTTCAATTTACTGGAAACACCAGCTATCACCATAGTTGTAACCTAATATCATAAAGAAGAAGGGTACACATTAACTAAGTAATTTGTGTAATTCTATAAAAAATAATTGATGTTTATAGCAAGAATCTTTTGATCAGAGGCCTCCAAGATAAGAGTTGATTTAGGATTAATCACTACATAATTCATAGCAATTACTCAGAATCGTAGCATTACTCAAACTTATTGAAAATATATATAGTTCACTCCTTGAATAAAAAGCAAAATAAAGTCCTGTTAAAATTTAGAATTTCCTTTTTATCAGTATTAGTGATGCGAATGTTACTCGAAGGAAGGAGAGGCAAATCAGGTTTTGTCATCTTCTACATGTCATTAATGGAAATTTGGCATTGTGGTTTAACAAATTCACTTCAGAATTTGGGTCGAGTTCTGCTGTACCATACAGTGGGCAAGCGTCTCCTCTCCAGTCTTTTGTATGAAGTTTCATCTGCAGATGAGAACTAACATGGAAAATCACGGCACAAATTAAATATGATATCCATTGCTGGGTGTTAGACCTAATTCTGTCACCTGGTTTCTTTAACATCATCAGCAGTGTTTTGGTTGCCTTTAACAGAGTCTACTCTACTCTGCTGTAAGTATTTGAAGACCAGGACTTTTGTATGAGTGTATATAAAACTCCATCTGTTAATGTGTCAATTTATGTTGTTTTGGCATCAACCTGCTTGTTGTGGCTTCTTGCCTTCCATTTCAGCCCACTACTCTTGGTGGTTCTACAAAAGAGTCTAGTATTGCCATTCCTCGTCGAAATAAAGTTATTAAAACCAAAGTGAATGGCATCTGTCTTTGGAAATGTCTGCAGATTCCCTGGTCAATCAGACACTAACAACTGACAGCTGATTCACATTAAACATTAACATCACACTGTCAGATTGGTAAAGACAAGATGAAATGGTATGGATGTTGGGGAAGAAAGATATAACCAAGTCATAGAAGCAGCTCAAAGATTTTATGTTTAACTTACCTAAATTTAGTTGACGTCTCATTGCCCATTCACAGATCAGAGCATACAGTTGTAAACATGTTTAATAAACCATATATTCTGAAATATTATGCCATCCAAACATCTTTTTTACTATTTTACATTATTCAAAGATTTATCTATCTATCTATCTATCTATCATATATATATATATATATATATATATATATATATATATATATATATATATAGGGAGAGTTTACGAAAAAACAAAAGACGAAGACAGGTGGTGTACAAAACAAACAGATGTATTAGTGTAACGCTCAGGAATAGAAAAAAGTCTTTTACGTCTCAAGCCTACGCTCTTCTACAGAAAGGGACACAGAAAAAACAAGGAGAGAAAACAATGTGTGTAGTGGCTAACGATCCATCATGGCGACTGACTCATACTGAAGGGTCATATATATATATATATTATATATATATACACACACACACACATGCACATCCGTACACAAGTTACAATAATGAAGTCAAACCAAATAGTTATATTTTGAAATCATCTAATAGATGCATTTCGGGTCTATGCAATATATAATAGGAAATGCATCCATTATGCTTTTCCCAGTGCATATTACACAAATCTGAAACATTAATATTAAATGATTTCAAAATAACAATATTTGGCCTGGCTTCATTATTACAACTTACATGACTCAATGCCAGTACAAACTATCTGGTATAGACTTCCTTTATGTGGACACCCTAACAATGATTTGGAGTAGTTTGTTAGATTTGATTTGAGTCCAAAATTCTGGTATCATGCACCACTTCTTAATATAATGTGAAATATATATTTAGATGGATATATTATATCATTCCAACATGGTTTATTATTATTATTATTATTATTATTATTATTATGAACTGGCAGAATCATTAGCATGCTGGATGAAATGCTTAGCAGTATTTTGCCTGTCGCTATGTTCTGAGTTCAAATTCCACTGAAGTCGACTTTGCCTTTCGTCCTTTTGGGGTAGATAAATTAAGTACCAGTGAAACATTGGGGTCAATGTAATCGACTGATACCCTCCCCCAAAATTTCAGGCCTTGTGCCTTTAGCTGAAAGGATTATCATTATGAAAGTGGCAAGCTAGCAGAATCGTTAGCATTCTGAGCAAAATGCTTGGCAGCCTTTTATCTGTCCTTACATTCTGAGTTCAAATTCTCCCAAAGCTGACATTGTCTTTCATTCTTTCAGGGTCAATGAAATAAGTACCAGTTATGCACTGGGGTCAATGTAATCGACTAGTCCCCTACCCCAAATTTCAGGCCTTGTGCCTATAGTATAAAGGA